>NC_066847.1:4409843-4559843 GCF_001640805.2 Lates calcarifer | reverse complement strand
TCTTACCTGTGCAGCTGGATCTTAAGCGTGACCACGTGGTAGACGTCCTGCAGCATGTCGGCCACTGTGGCATCCGGAGCGTCTGTCACATATGACAGGGGGACAGGGTTCCACTTCCCCACCTGAATCATGCCTGAATGTTGCAATGTGCACATATACACACACACACACACACACACACACACACACACACACACACACACAAACATGGGTAAACATGGACACACATGGGAATAATGACAGATGTGGACACACAAAAGCATCCAAATGAACAGGTGGACAAACATAAAGAACGAGGATACATCAGTGCAAAGTTCATTTTAGCATTTTAGATTTTGTTTTATCTTAAAACATTAATGAATGAAGCCATAGGTCGTCTCCTGGTAAGCATTTTGGTGACCTAAACACTCTATATAAACTGTATTTGTTACTGAAATCACAACAACCATGTAGGAATTTCTCCTGAGACAGACCTACAAAAAAAAACAGCAGCCCACACAGCAGGAAGTGAAAAGGGAGACTGCTCATGGGAGAGGTGAGCTAGGATGAGTGTGTGTGTGTGTGTTGAAGTGTGATGGACAGGCTATAATAAAAGAGCACGCTAAGAGGCACCTTGAAACAGCCACCCTCGGCCTGTGTGTGCTCAAGTGCAATTAGCGGACCCTTTCCTCCACCTGCCCCTCCCACCTACTGAGTCACTGAGTGTACACGTATATAAATATATACAGTGTGAGTGTGTGTTTGTGTGTTTTACTTGCCTATATGCACAGAATGTGAATGTGCAAGTAAACATTTTAGTAGGCAAGCCCTGTCCGTTTAGACTGTGTGGGAATGTGTGTGTGACCCTTTAGAGACTTGAGCATCTCCTGTCTGGGATCAGTGTCAGGATGTGTTACTGTGGCTTCAGATCTGCTGGCGGTCGGCTATTATGGTCACAGATTGTGTGAGTGAGGCATAAAGAGTGTGTGTTTGAATGTGCGCGCAAGTAACAGCATGTCAGAAAACGCTGTAGAGAGGACGTTAATGAGCATTAGAGAGATAAAGGAAGAGGGGGGGAAAGGGAGAAAAGTGTCAGACCAGGGTAGAAAATGGAGAGATGATGATGAGAGTCAATGAGTGACATCAGTGGTTACCTTTGGCCTGGGCCGCTGAGCTGTGGGAGTAGCCCAGCGACAGCAGGGCCATCTCAATGAGCTGGTTGAAGAGCATGTCCTTGCGCACCAGGACGAACTCGGCGTGCTCCTCCTTGCTGTCGAAATCCATGGGATTCTCGTAGTGCTCAACTACACAGAACACAGGCAGCATGTTGCCTGAGGACATCGAGACACAGACACGCGAGTGAGAACTGAGAGAGTTCACATTTCTTCACATGCAAACTTTGACCTTCAGTGTTCTGCGTGTCTGCGGAGGGGCGAGATTAATATTTAGTGCTGATGATTGAGTTACACTGAGTTACATTGAGTGTCAGGGGATTATGAGTGAGTGACTAGATTAATGCTCAGTGGAAGTTCTGGACAGAGTTTGGACCACAAAGGCATTTTTCATCTTTTATGGGGCCATTTCTATCTAAAACTCTCCCCTCTTAGTCTCAGTGCCAAACTCTCACATCAAGGTGAGGAATCAAATGCTCCTCAGGTGCATAGTAACTTGCACAATTTCAGGGACTGGATTTGTTTTGCTTCTTTTTTATTTAGAAATGCTCTCTTTTGTCTTGTTATTTCCACAACCTTACTCCTGAGTTTTGTATGATTTTGCACCTGTAATCCAATTTTAAGAAGCTCTTTATTAACTGTTAGAGGATTCTTTCTTACTGTCTAATGTTTTTTTTCCCAGGCTTTAAGACACAATATTTAAGAGATGTTGCACTGTGGCCTGCAATGACTTGTACACGTTGTTTGTTTAAGAATATGAAGAATATCTACATATTATGGGTGCAATTTTCACCTTTAGTTGAGTGTGAACAAACATGAAGCAGCCACAAAAATCCTTCAACTCATGTGTCTCCTTTTGGCACAATAAAGTGTTTATTCACTGTCAAGGTGCTGGGATCACATTAGCCTTTCCTTCTGCCTGCCAACCCAAAATCATCTTCCCATGATGCAGCGCTTCAAATCCCAAGCCACCTCTGCACCCCGAGGTTTACTACTCTGTGTCAACAGTGGCTCTGCTGTTAGGTGGAATGAGCAATCCTTGTCCAAAGACTACTGAATGTTCAAGGGACCCACTGTGCAAATATCAGCCAATATGCCATTTTCGCTAAAATAACATCCCTGAAATTTAAGAAAGTTTACTGGCGTAGGGGGAGCTTGGCCTTTTGAAGTCTTAGTCTGAATGAAAACAGCAGCAGAAAATCGAAATTTTGTCAAAGTGTTGGTGAGGACAGTATCTATAGCTTACTGTACTTAGTAAATCATGTAACGTTTATGAGCTGTTGCCCTACTTTCCAAGTATGTCTCCACTCCACTGTCACCTGGACTAACTTCTGTACATTCATTGTCCTTGCTGATGAAAATGATTCACATTCTAATATTTTCCAATCCCAGGCATTCCAGAAGATGCACAGAGCTCTGGCAAAACAATCAATAAGCCGACAGATGCCAGGGAATGTGCTGAAAGAGCTGCTTTTCTCCTCCCCTGATTTTAATAGATAAAGATCTAACAATAAAGACTGCTGTGTAGGTTCATTTGGGGGATCAATACTGGCTTTGTTTCCAGGGAGCCCAGAGAGGGCTGCAGTAAATATTGTTTCGGGCTCGGACACAATGCCCACTGTGGGCCCTCTGCGAAGCCTCCGTGGCGGACCGCCCGCCTCCATCGGCTGCTTCACCCTTTACCCAGGAAAAAACTGACAAGAGGAAAGGAGGAGGGGAGGGGAGAGCAATGAGGAGGCTTGGAGGAACAAACGTTGTAGGAGGCCAAGAGAAGCAGAGATGATGAAGGTGAAAAATTAGGCTCTCTCAGCTGGAGTGCGACACGTAGATTAAAGGAGCAAATAAGAGAAACGGCCCATCTGAGGACACTCACACAGCCACATTCCAAGAGTTCCTGAGTCCCTCTTGCCCAAAGAAAACCAAACCAGCCAAAAAAACAAACAGACGAGCTTTAGCAGCCAAGTGCTATTACAACTCCAAACCTGCAGGTTTTCAAACTCATTTCCAACCCACTAAAAACAAACAAACAAGAAAAAAACACAATCATAAAAAAGGTTCATATTTTAGATAGCTCTGCCCGCCGTGTTTTTCACGAGACGACACCAGTTATATTAAAAAGCTATGTCATAATCTCAAAGTAAAGGCTCCCTTTAAACAGCAATGGCTCTTAAAGGACTGAAACTTTCCCTTAATAAACAAATGCCGGCACAGGAGGGCTGCGGTTGGAGAGAGGAGCAGTGACACAGCGTTATGCAGCACGACACAGGAATAATTCTCACAGTGTTCTTCTATTAGCTATTGTCTGGGCAAATAAGTGGGAGTGTGTGCTGTGTGTGTGTGAGTGAGTGTGTGAGTGTGTGCTGAGATAACTACAGAAGCATTGTAAAAAAGGTTTAAGAGTTTTGCAGGGGGTTGTGGTGGGTGGAAGATGGTGTGTATGGGTGTGTGGGAAGGGGGCTCTTTACATGGTTTGTTCCTCTCTTACTCATGCACAAATGCACACAAAACTTAGTTCAAGTGTATTTGTTTCATAATCTGTTTGTACAGACTGTGTTTGAAACTAACAATTAATTATTTTATTGATTATTTGCCAAATATTCAATTAATTAATTAATCTTTCAGTCTATGAAATTTGAGACATTCATCAGAAATTTCATCATCAGTTAATCTGCAGATTATTTTCTTGAATTTATTGTTTCGTCCATAAAATGTAAGAAACATTTGTGAAAAATTCTCATGACAATTTCCCAAAGCTGAAGGCAACATAGTCAAATAGTTTTGTCCCACTAACAGGTCAAACCTTATTCAGCCGCCTGTTACAACAGAAAAAAGCAGCAAATCCTCCTAAATGTTTGGTATTTCTGTGTGGAAATTGACTTGTTGACTGGTGATTAATTTACTGTAAATCAGTTCATCAATTAATCAACCAACTGTTTCAGCCCAATCAGGAAAAGTGACAAGTGCTCCTTACAATTTCCCCAACCTCAATGTGAAGTCTTCAAATTGATTGTTTTGTCCAGTAAACAGTGTGAAACCCAAAAATTTACAATCATGTCAAACTGGAGAAATCAATAATATTGTCACACTTAAGATGCTGGAGGCAGAAAATGACAGACAAACCTTAAATCAAACAAAACTGCTGTTGATTAACTTTCTTTCAATTGAGCAAATGACTAAATCAACTAATCATTCCAGTGTTAGTCCAGATCCGCAGACACACTCTCTCCCTCTTACCTCTCTTGTGGCAGGTCTTCAGCAGGTGGCCAGTGGGTTTGTACGGGACCCCAGCGAGTTTGGCCCCGGTGCTGCCCAGCCTAGCCCGGCCCAGGGGACTGCCGTTCTGCTCCAGCCGGGGAAGCTTGGCCGGCGGGGCCTTGGCCTCTGCCATGCTGTTGACCAGCTCAGAGTTCTCCTTGCCCAAACACGCCTCGCTGAGATGTTCCATCATTCTCAGCACCTCTGCTCACTATCACCTGGGGAGACAGAAACAAAATGATTCAGCTGTCAGCAGAGATATGTGTGCGGCATAAAAGAAGCACAAGAATGAACAGCTGAAATGTGATACGAAGGGAGAGCAATGAATACAAAATATTTTGTGTTGATATCACTAACATGTGAAGACGTGAAGGGACATTTTTATAGAGCAAAAAAAAATGTGCTTTAAGTAATTGAGACCTCTGAGAACAGACCCATTACGGCAGTAACTGTCAATTCGCTTCAGCAATGACAACTCGGGCCATGGTGACGTTTTCGTGCCACTGTAATGTTCCCATTTTTCAACACATGTATTATGTATGGGTGTCCCGCTAGAGATTCCCATGCGAGAGGGTGCAAACAAGCCCCGGTTTTAGTGCAAACACATTAATTTGCTCGGAGATTCCACTTGAATGAATACGGTGCAGTTCAAGGAACAAGGTTGTGCTGTGGCGCACGCAGAGTGGGGGGAAACTAACGTTAATTCAGCTTCTGAGTCACTTCGTGTGGCTTCACATTCATGGCGCAGCTCGGAAGGAAAGGCCGCAACGTCATTTTCACTGTGACTGACAGACGCATACACACACGCTCACACAAAGTCAGTTACACGACTTTACAGGTGTGAACTTTATTTTTAGATTTTGCATGTGCAGAGAGATATTCATGGCATGCAATAAGTTTACAACTTTGGGATTGGGGTGTGGGGTGGGGGGGTGGGCGGTGAAAAAGAAGCTTCTGAGAAACTTCAAAACAGACAGTTGCTGACTCATGAGGTTAGTCATCAAAAGTTAAAGTGGGGAAAGAGAAGAGAAGACAAGAGAGGAAATAGAAAGGAAGGAAAGATGGAGTCTCTACGGCTGCTTCACCCACAGGTGCTTTAGTGCACAGATAGAAAGCCACTGACTGAGGCTGAAGCTGACAATTAATACAGTATTTGAGCTCCAAGGGTAAACTTTTATGGTTAGACACCTGATTTACTGAATATTTGACTAATATAAGATGTGTTAATTCGCAACACTGCAATAGACAAGTAATTGCATGCAGGTTAGTGCACGGTGCTGATGAACATGAACTGGAATGCTGTTATCAAAGAGTGAAAAGGGCAAAATCATCCACCCCCACGCAAAAGATCATGAACTCCCCCATTCATAACATGCAATGAGGCAACTAATTCCCCACAAACAGGGGGGCCAACGGAATCCAGACCCGGATACAGTCTGGATCCAGGTCAGGATTTTTAAATTACCTTAAACCACAAAAACAGAAGCAATAGTTCAAATGGACACATTAGCCCCTGAAGGAGGGAGTTAAAGGAGGACAAGTTGAGTTTAAAAAAAAAAAAAAATCTTCCAAACCAACCTGAAACGCAGCACTTCAGCACTGGAGAGCATATAACACCGCCTGGAAAACGCGTCTTCTTCAAGTTTGGACAGGGTAGAAAAGAAAAGAAAAAACAAAACAAAACAAAACAAAAACAACTCCTGCTTTCCGGTTCCTCTCTTGTTATCTCTCTGTCTTTAGGTGTGCATGACAGCGAAGAGTTATTTACAAAAAAAAAAAAAAAAGACAGAGTGAGAGGGGGAAAAAATCAGTGTTTAAAAAGACGCTTTCTCCTGCTCGTCTTCTCAGAGGACTGACAGGCGGTGCGAAAAAACAACAACCCGGCGGCGGGTCTGTGGAAGAGACGACGAGGTCGAGATGGACCGTGATAGGCGAACATTGGTAAGCGGTTATTTATGTGTGTGTGTGTGTGTGTGTGTGTGTGTGTGTGGTAGCCCTAACGTTAGCTAATTCCGTCCAACTGGAGGAAAAAAACGGCAACCGTAACCGTTAGAGCCAGCGACATTTAGCACAAAGTGAGCGGTTAGCCGCGTCCATCGGTTACAAGTGAAGACGACTTCTGCTTTAGTTTCGCACCACAACATCCAAATCGCTACATCGGCAGGCAGGCAGGCAGGCAGCCGTACAGTACAGTCAGCAGCCGCCAGTATTACACCAAAAGCACCTCGGACACACTTGTAATAATAACAACCGCCGCCGAGACCTAATAAACCCTCGCTGTTGTATGTTCACGAAGGGACTAAAACGTACATAGAAATAGCTCAACGTCGGCTTAGCTCGATTTGACTACACCGGTAGAGACTGACTGAGAGAGAGAGAGAGAGAGAGAGAGGAGGAGGGAAAAAAATAATAATAACCGACTGTGTGATCTTGCAATCGCGTTTGGAGGCGATGTGGAGACGATATGCGGACAGTCGAAACAGGTTCGCAAAATAAAACAAGGAGAGGGGGGTCAAAAAAGTGCGGTTTACTTTCCCGATGTCGAGCATAAATAAGGCTTGCTGTGGATGCATAAGAGAGCTGCCTGCGATAGTAATAGTAGGAGGTGTCCTGTTGGTTGGGGATTGGCGTCCGGACGGAGCTCCTCTTTCTTTCTATCTCCCTCTCTGTCTCTCCCCCTCTCACTCCGTCTCTCCCTCTCTGTCCCCATTAAATTATTAGTTGTATTGACTCATCACTCCCCCCTCTCCTCTCCTCGCTGCTGGTGCTGCTGCCGCTGCCTGTGCTTTCCCTTTCTCCTCCTCATTTCAAATGGCGTGGTTAGAAGGGGTAAGAAAAAAAATTTAGTGGGGAGGAAAAAAAATTAAAAAAAAAAAATAATAAAAGAGAAGAAAGGGAGAGGGGGTGTATGTGTGTGGGGTGGAGAGTGGGTGAGAAAGAAAGAGAGAAATAATCCCCCTCTTTATTTAGAAAAAAAAGATGATTCCTCCGCATCTCAGGCCGAAAACTCCTGGCGGAGACAAATAAAGTGGAGAAAGTGGACAGGGAGAGAAACCACACACACCCCCGTGCATACACTTACATAGACACACATGCAAGCACGCACACACGCACACACACACACACACACAGGCGAATACACACACAACTGAGAGGAACGGTGGTGCGATTTCCGGCTGTGCGCGCAGGAATTTTTAATCAGCTTGATTAGAGTGAGGCGGTCCTGCATTTATTACAGGGTAGCACACAGATGCTCACACACACACACACACACACACACAAGATACCTTAATTTATGATGTGCGTGTGTTTTTTTTAAACTTTGGCCCAATTTACAGGACAGTTTTTATTTTATAAGATATTCTACAGGCAGTGATTTTGATGAAAATAGCAAAAGGTAAGATGAACTACTTGACCCCCAGTCATTCTGAGATAAATAAACATTACAATAGAATAAAGAGAACCCAAAAATACATGTTACATGTACAGACATGCTTGTATGTATCCGCTAACACCAAAACCTCATCACTGACATCTATTTGTTTAACAATTAGTAAGTTTTACAATCAGAATATAGAAAATGTCAAGTCTCTTCCTTCTTTATACAAACACAAGTAAATAACAGTTACTTCCCATTATATCTACCATGAATTGATATTGATATCACAAATCACTAATAATGACACCTAAAAAGTGGGTAATAGCTTTACTCTAATATTAAAAAAACACCAAGTTAATGTTAATTCTTAGACAAGAACTATAACACGAAACTAAATTTTGGTATGTTTAAGTAGGTATTCAGTAACATCTTGCACTCTTAAAAGACCACATTATGGTGGTAATACTCTCTGACTTTACAATAATAAATATATGATAGGCTTTAAAAAGTGGGAAGTCTCTATTCTAACAGATAACTTCTGTTGTGAATTGCGCTATATAAATAAAATTTGACTTGACTTGACTTTGACTATTCTGAGCACTAAAGGTGATGAAATTAGTTATACTGCAGTAAGTTGGTGGTGTGTTGGTATCAAACCGGAGGGATTTCTTAGTCTAATATTTAGCTCATGCATTGTAAATTTGCAGAAATTATGGAATAATACAATCACTAAACAAACAAAAAATGAATTAGATTTTCAAAAAGGTGTTGATCAATGTTTTTTCCTTTTTGTTGTCATAATTTATGGCAATTTGATTACACTTGATGATGTCTGCTGTTAAAACACATCAAAATGGTCAATAAAAAAAGTAGTTTAACCTCTTTATGCTACAAATAAAAAGTTTATTTTGATGGGATGTCCTGACTGCTACTGCACTGTTCTCATTCTTCTATTCTTTCACAAACTTTACCTCCGTAGCAGGTCACACTGTATTATGTCAAACTGGATTATACAAAAATATTAGACAAGCTAATCTCTGTTGATACTGTCAACAAAACCCTGAACTGTCAAAGTGGAAGGAGAAATGAAAGGATGTTTAGAGGCTGGAGAGCGACACAATCTCTGCAAACAATAGCGTGCTAGAAGGTTTTCTCAAGTTGATGTGTGAGCTATTGTTATTATTTTGTAATTATTTCATGAACCTTTCCCTGCTGGCAAGCTTTGCTGCTCTAAAGCAAACTGCAGAAATATCAGACAAGGTAATCTCTGTTGATATTGTCAATAAAGGCCTGATATCGTGTTTGTACCTAACCTTAAGGTGGCCTAATAATAACGGTTTCAGTCTGACTTGTCAGCAAGGGCCAGACTAATATCTAGTGAAGACACACACAGAGATGACAATAAACACACTGATGCTGTCTGCTAGTTTGAGGTGAAGATGTATTTGGCTGTCCACCTAAGAAAAGCAAGAAGGGGTGGGAGGAGTGTGTAAGGCAAAGGTCAATGTCAAGACCACAGAGAAAATGTTTCTTTTCTTTTTACACACACACACATGAAACAGGCTGAAGTAATATAAAAAGTAAGTTTGTAGTAAAAGCACTGAAAAGCAATAAGTATTCTATCACTATTGTGCCATAGATTTAACATAAAGATTTTTATGTTGGGGCACCATGAGCCAACTTATCAGACCAATATCTACATCAGACAAAAATGAACCAGTATGTCTGTCCAGGTTGTGTAAGAACAAAAACAGGAAACCATCAGAAAACAGGAAGTGTGTACACCTATCGCGATGTCAAAGCCAAGAGGTTATGAGCCTGCTGTGGAGGTCAGGCGCATGTGAAATGCTACATACCGCTACGTGCTTACTAGTAAATCTTTGCAGGGCTCATAAATTCCCTCTGTGTGAGACCATAAATACAGTAATAGTACATTGTCTCACACAAAGCTGTTTCATAAACAATGCAACACCACAGACATGAGCTCCCCGGCTTAGCTTGACAGTAACCACTGTCAGGTGACGACAGTAGTCGAAGAAACTCTACGGAACAACCACGAACGAAAATACTCAGATTCACGGAAGGTGTTTACTGATCACTTTTAGGGGAAAAGACAACGGAGCCCTTAAAAAGAAGTCTGAAACTGGAACAACTCAAACAACCAATCACGGAAGAAGTGATGGTGCATTGTATCACCACGCAGTAGAAACAGTACAGTTGCACCTCTCATTCAACCCCTAGTTGTGAAACCAAATCATTGTTCCACCTACCCCATGTGAGGTCAAAAGTTTGCTCATTTCAAAATACATTTGTGTGTGCATTAGGAATTCACAACAGAAGGCCAGTAAAGAAGCTTTTAGTGGAAAAATACAATGTGAAACTCACCTTGCAGACCTGAGATGGAACAATGCCTTGCAATATTGACACCTAGTTAGCATGAGCAGTGTGAGTATTGAGGAGGCGGCAGCTTTTTAAAAGGGTCCCGTGTCTGTGGTTTTTTCAACAGGAAATGGAAGAGTTGTTGAAACTGCATGTAAAAGACCCCTACATGTTTGAGTTCACAAGCAGAGGCTGCTGCACAGATTCAGTGATCAATTCTTATCTTAACCATTCTCTAGGTTTCACTGCCAACACTGTGTACCAAACACAGCTGCGGTGTGCAGTGTGGTTAAATGATTCTGCTGTGTGTCTGAATAAAGGACCCGAACTGTGGAGTAATTACTATATTTTCACAGATTCATTCATTGAAATCTCTGAAATTCACGTCACTGAAGACATCAAAGTAAAATTTGCAAAATGAATCACGTTGAAGTTACTTTCTATCTTGAGCTCTTTGCTGTATTATAGGCACATTAAAGAGGATGAAATTGTCCGGTAACAATGTTTTTTGTCATTTAAAAAAATAAAGAAAAGCAGGTAATATTTTGTCTCTGAAATGGATGCGAAGCATTTTTGAAAACATTTAATTTTTCCAGAATGTGCCTCCTGTTCAGGTTCGTTGGTGTCAGTGTGATATGTAGTAACATGAATCGCACAGACAAGCTGCAGCGCCCCCCCCTCCACACCACAACCTTTTCCTCAGCAGATCATTTTGCATCACCTAGACCTGCACGGCATCACTGCACAACATTCTGAATGTTGACATGTTTTTCCACGTTGACGTGTTTTACATGATGTTCACTGTAGCTCCCGTCTCTCTCTTTGTTTTTGTTTTTTTTGTTGTTGTTGTTTTTTTTTTCTTTCCTTGGCCGTGGTTAGCAGCGTTCGGAAAACAGGAGCGACGGTGAAAGCGAGCCATTGTCGGCAAATGCTCTTTTCTATCTGGCATGACGCAAGCAGCCGCAGTCATTTCCACTGTGATTGTCGGGCACCATCAGAGAGCATCGATAACCCCTGCCAGGCCTTGGCACCGCCAACAGGTGCCGGCACTGCCAGCTAGGTTGGCACCAACGTGGCTGTGAAAACCCTCTGACATCCAGAAGGGCACAGATTTGCACTGAATGCACCACTGAATCAACACTGCTGATTATCAATTAACATATACCGTTTTGTATCACAAAGAAAAGAGGGAAAAAATGGGTTTTGAAACACAGAAAGCCTGTTTAAAAATACTAGCTGTGTGCTGTTATAATCATGTGCTGAATGCAGATTTAGCCCTGTTCAAGGTGGGTTTTTACAAGCCTGTGTGGCTTTGTGTTGGGGAGATACAGTATGTGGTGTGTTAGGCATGTGCACAAGTGTAATTGTTGAGGCAGTATTTTGTGCCTGTTGGCTACATTTCTAAAGAAAACATGAAAAATGACATGAGTAACATGACAGACTGAATGCTAAATTACAACAAAAGACACTCATATTTAAATGTCAGGAGTCATAGCATTACACCGCCGATACATTTCACCTTCTCTGTGTGTATTACCACAGATACTGTATGTTCTCATCATACCATACTTATCAAAGCTATCACATCTGGCCTGCTGCTTTTTAAACCACATGTTTAAGTCTCAGGAGGAATGAAATACAATGTCTTTCTTTTAAAAAAGACACTAATAATCAGCACGCATCCGGGGAAAAGACTGAGAATGAATAAGAAAATGTATCAATGAGAAGCGCTGTGTCAGGCGAAGCCAGCGCCTTCACTTACTGTACGTAGGTGTTGTGATGTCTTCATGCTCGCCACTTGTGATGCGTCTAATGGGCATTAATACGATTATTTGGATTACTAATACAAATTAGTCTGCACATCCAGTCTGAGCACACAACACAAACAGCATGGGGGTAAGAAGCGCTGTCACTGGTTCAACTTTGAGCTCTTTCTGCAAGTGTCTCCCACAATAAAAAAAAAACACACAGACACACACACACAAACATAATAGTATTATTAGAGGCTGCAAAGGATTAAATAATCTGTCGGGGAACGTGTCAAAACACGCCTGCATCAGTGTGGGTGCACAGATGAACCTCAGCGAGACAGAAGATGTCATGTAAAAAAAGGAAAATGAGGGTGGTGTACATTAGATGCCGTGCAAAACCAACAAGCTGTTAAATGAGTAGTAACAGTGACAAAAAATGAAATCAATCTCATGTCTAAACAAAACAAAGAATTCACAAAGAAGCAAATAGTTTTTAATGTATCAATTATTGCTGCTTTAATTTTATATTTTGAATGAATAGAGGCCAGGGGAGGCTTTTGACTTCAGGAACAAAGAAATAGTTTTCTGTTCCATTTGCATTTGTAGGTCGTTTTGTGGGTTCCAAAATACATCACAGACTATAGATATATAGACTACGCCAACACGTGCTAGTAAAAGAAAATATTATGTTTAAAAAAAGAAACAATATGGAAAGTCTAGACATCAGAAATTGTCACAACAAGCACAATGTGTCATCATTTTGGTTTCACTTCTTCTGTGAAATATATATGTTTGTTTGTTAGTGACACCTTTTTTTTTTTTATCCCTGCACAACTGTTGCACAAATATACAACCTTCACTTCTATACAGAGTTCAGGGTCAATGTAGGTTATTAATGTTCCCTACGAAGACATCTGGGGACCATGAAAAATTGCTTAATCAGTTGTTACGAGGTAAGCACAGATAGACTAAATATTCCATAATCGACATATCCGCCAAATCAAATTAGTTTCATGTTTTCCATTAGCCTCTCATACAGCGAGTGTGGCTTTCAATTACTGGTGAAATAAGGCGATTTCTACATTTCTCATATGTCCGCCGCTTCGGTGTGGGAGGAGGTAGAAAAGAGAGAAAGAAAGAACAAGGGGGGAGTAATGAACTGAGAGTCGGCTCCTAAGTGCTTAATTGTTTTATAATCACATGAAGTCGACAGAAATAGAAGCAGAGCGAGTGGTCTCCACCTCAGGTCTGCTAACAGGAAGGCCTAACGCCAGTTGGCCTCGACGGGTCTCTGCGTTGCCTTGGAGGAAGAGCATTAGGACGTTTTTGTTTTTTTCCCTCTTCAGTGTGGCTCCACTCACACCCCTCGCTCTCACCTCATAAGTCTCCGCTCTTGACACCCACCGTCACGGTGTGCGGTGTGCACTGTACACAATGCAACTCCCACGCAGATGCATGCCGCACACGCAGACACATGTGCATCCGCTCAGCTGCGGTGAGCACGCTTCGCTTGTGTCAAACGCAGCCTCTACGCTATGGGTTCGGGCCTCATCCTGAACCCTGACTCTACGGTCAGCTTCTGTTGTCAGCAGGTCGCTATGAGCCGTAATTGCGATCGAGCCACGCCAGGTCAGTCTTGTGTCACAGGAATCTGTATTAATGACTCAAACCCTCGCAGAGAGGACCCCTCACCGCCTTGTTTATCGCCCCCCTCCCTTTCTCGTTCTCTTCGCCTTTATCGAATTATAAAACCAATTAGTCATAGAACAATCAAAGAGCATCAGATACAGGGCCGTTCTTAAAGAAATGACTTTTCTGTCACTGCTCGCTGGACCCCGGTCATCACATGACTGAATAATTAAACTCTAATTTCTGCCTCGTGGATCGCAACAAATAAACAATTAATAGAGTTAGAAAGACAGGGGTGTTTGTGTGTGTGTGTGTGTGTGTGTGTGTGTATAAGAGAGAGAAAGAGATACTGAAGATGGCTTTGTGGCACAGATAGAGGACAGACTGAAGGGGTGAGAAAGGTTGTCACATCCTGCTGGGTTTTTCCTGAAGTAGGGGGGGAGGCAGTGAAGGGCATAGTACCACGGCCTTGTGGGGAGTTCTTGGGAGTGTTAAGGAAATGAAGGCAGGTGATGGGATGGTGTGACTCGCCTCAGTGTGCGAGAGGTGATGCTATATACTGAGATGAAGGGAGAGATGGAATATGAGCGTGTGGGGAGAAAACGGCTCTTAATATCGAGGCTTAGGGAGAAGTATTTTATAAGAGGTGCAGACTTAAGGATGTGGCTCTTTATCTACATATTTTTCTTTGCATATTTAATCCCTTGTCAAAGGATGCATCATCCATCCAGTCAAACAAAACAGTTGATAAGGCAGGGGTGTGTGTGTTTGTGTGTGTGTGCATGCGTGTGTATGTGTATGAGACACACAGAGAGAATACAGTATCTGTTGAAATTGTTTCATTGGAGTATGTGGGTGGGTATTAACAACCTGATCTTAGCGGGATGCGCTTTCCTCTAAATCGCTCTCTTTTTCTTTCTCTGAACAAAGGATTCAGAAAAACCTACACAGATCGGATGAAGACAAGCATCGGAATGAAAGACAATGAGTGTTTTTTTTCCTTTCTTCTCAAGACATTAAAAAAAACATACGTTGAGACTAGTAATAGTGTAATTTGAATCAGGAAAACTTAAATATGTATGCTTTCTTCAATTATATTTGCTACGGTGGCATGAAGCACACTAAATAACAAGAACAGCAACACAAAAATTCTACCATAGGAGGGATGTCATTTTGTAAAAGCGTGACAAAACCAACATGACGGACTTTGGGTATTTTATCTCCCGGGGAGGACACGCCAACCCATTCGACGAACGGGGCTGATTGTGAAGACCCAAAGACAATGTGACGCTTTTATCACTAAGCCAAGGAATCTGGATCAACAGTATGCAAAGCATATGCCAGAATAAATGCAGTCCAACATGCTGGGACAACATAAACCCCCCACTCTCCCCTCTCTTTTTCTGCTTTTATAAAGAACTTTCCAGATAATGACAAAATGAGCTGTAACTCCTGAATCACACACTAAGCATGCACCCAGGGTGGTATGTCTGTTACTGTCAAGGGGGGGGGGGCTTTCTTACATTTTTGAGCCCTGGAATGCAGCAGTCCTTATTAACACACCAGCCTTTTCTTTTTCCAAACTAGTTGCAACATGTCATCAAAAAACGCTGGGAATCATTGTTATCTTTCTCCGCTATTAGCAATCATAACAGAGCTATTTCATACAGGCGAGGGATGGGGGGGGGTGGAGGGATGGAGGGGTGGAATCCCCAAAGAGCCACACATTAAAAAACGAGACAGGCCTCTTATTTACTGGCGACAGTCTAATAAATACATTTGCTGGCAGCTAAACAGGTATTTACTCTGCTCCCTACCACAGGTATAATTTCACTGTTTGCTGAGCTGTTATTTTGCTACAGTGATAATTATCGAGGTGGTAAAGAAAGACGATTAATGGTTTTAGCCGAGATATCAGTCTCAGCAAAGTGAGGCACAGCCCAGCTCTAAACTCCCAGCAAATACTCAACAGTAGGGGTTTTAATAATCTGCATCTTTTGCTGCAGGAATTCAAAGCACAAGCCCAACACAAAGCTAAGACGGTGGAACTACTGCAAGCATACAGAGGTTTGTTATTGTGTGTATGGGGACAACAACTTTCTCTGGGCATTTTTATTTTCCTGAAAGCGATAAAGCTGATTATTCAGAGCATAATTCAGTTTTAAAGCAAAGTGTTGAAGCATTCTTTATATCATTTCAGAACAGACAAGACAGCAAAAACAACAACAAAAAAAATCACAACCTGTGCTCTCCTGTGTGCAGACTAATTGGTCTCTCAGGGTCACAGGGCAAACTTCACCGTCTACTTTCGCTCTTGTCTGACAACCTGCTCTTCAGCGTCTGTTAACCTGACAATGAGCGAGAGCGCGGCACGCCAACGTGCAGTCGCTCCTTTGTACTTAACTAATCTGGTCTACATTGGAGGAGAAGAACTGGTCGTCCCTCCGGTCCTAGACTTTTCGTGGAGTGTAATCACCGGCAACCTGGAGTGACAATTAAAAGAGCTGTGATGCAAAAGTGTCACTGGGATTTAAAAGGGAAAGACACCAAGAGATACCTGACTGGTGGAGAACATTACAAGCTTATTTCCTGCTATTACACTACTACAGTACAGTAAATGCAGCGTGCACTAGTTTCGATTAGTTGTAATGAAAACACTAAACTATCAAGGGGAAAAAAAAAACCTGAGCGTAACAAGGTTAAAACTGTTAGTTAGAAGCAGAAAGGTAGAAAGGTGGAAACACTTAGGTGTTTTCCCAGGTCTCCTCCTAATTGTAAATCACAGTAGGGTTATTGTAAGAACTGTGAACACGACAGAGCACATTCAAAGGAATTAATTACACACTAATAAGCCACGACAGATGTTTAGGCTTTACTGCAGGATCTGTGTGACCTGGCAGTCATATGCTGCGTTGTCGTCCTCGCACTCTTGATTCTTATCATTCCTGCCAAACAAGTTTATACAGAGAAATTTTGCCAGACAGACTGGCATACTGCTGTGGATGTGCACATGAGCCTTTTGTGCCACTTTCACAACCACTGATAAAACTGATAAAAAAAAGTGGTTGTAATGAAGGTTCAGAGCTGAGGAGTAAAACCGAGAAGTTTTGTCTCAACGCTCTCAAGCTGCCGTTGAGGCTTTTCGCCTTGTCTGAGGACTTTTACAAGAAGTGACACATGGCAGCATGAGACAGGAAAAGGGCTGTGTGTCATTGCTGTCAAATACACTGACCAGATAAGCCACAGCACCTTGAACTGCCACAGATCTGCAAAGATAAAAGGCACCGTACTGTGCCATAACCTGTTTTTTTTCCCATGCCGAGGTGCCATGCTTGACCTCATAATCGCATGTGAGCAAGCAAAGCGCACAACCTGACAACAGCAGCGAGATAATAAACAATCAGTGACACTGAGGACTGAAGCTTATTCCAGGATAATCGGCCTTTAATTACCTGATCAAGTTTCTGATTTAATGCAAACTTGTTCACCAGATTTTATTTCAATTTGCTCTGCACTTTATCATCATTTTCACAGCACATCAGTGCTAAATGACCAAATCTAATCTTTAGGACAGGTTCGACCTACAAACACTGGTCTTATCTTACATGAGTGTATTTGTGCTGATATCTATATATATATATATATATCTAAATGAATATCAGAGTGAAAGCCACTCGCCATGCTGCTGTGTGAAATGTCAGCTATTCTCTAAAGGAGCGGAGAGTGAAACCTTTAAAAACCTGTAAACCACAGAGCCATCAGTGCCCACGCACTTTTAAGATGGCAATACATCTTCTCATAACTGAGCTCTGTGTCTCTATCTCTCTCAAGCACACACACACACAGATCTGGTTGCACCTGAAATTACTTTATCAGCACTGTGACAAAAGCCACAAGGCAGACCAAACAGCATTACTACACCATCTCTGTATCGTCACATCTATCTGACTGCCTCACACCAAGTCAGGCAGAAAAGAAAGTAATAAACTCATTAACTGTTTGTTTCCCTGTGAGTCTGTCACACCTTTTTCTGTATCTTGTTGTTGTTGGATTAGTCAGTGTATTTCTTGCAGTCACACAAAGTGTTTCATGCCACAGCAATAAAAGTGTTGAAGCAAGCTGACACATAATTAAATAGTAAGTATATGGAGAGAATAAATGAAGTGGCTCTAATGGTCTAATAAAAAGTAGTAAAAGTAGATGGGCAGTTGGGCTGCAATAGCTTCAGCATTTCTGATAGACATGTCAGCGGTTCGATAACTGTGGTTTGTCAACACACACTTCATTATACTGAGAAAAAAGAAAGCAAAGGCCTGTTTTAAATGACAAACCAAGTCTTTAAAGAAAGATGCAAAATAATTTCTAGAGAGAAATTGTATAACTCTAATAAAGTAACTTTATTCACCCCCCACCCAAAAAAAATCCCTGGTTCCTAAAATCATCAGGTCAGGAGCAGCGGTGGCAGCATCACTTCTTGCTCCTCTGCTGCGCGCTGAATAAGTTGTTAAATAATTAGAGGAGATGGATGTACTTAACCCCGCGAATATCACGAGTGCTTTGCTTATTCGTGCAGAAATGACACAGGCCTGTTTCTGCACATTTAAAATTAGACGGCAAAAAAAGTTATGAATGCGTGCATTTATATTTACCATTAAGCATGACATTGGTAATCTGTATTTTTTTTCTTTATGAAATATTAAATCCGAGCAGCCACTTTTGGTCTATGTGGGTTTTAAGTGATTTGGAAGATAGGTCTATAAACTGCTTTTAATTCATTTAGTCGCGAGTAATTTCTCCTTCTTATTCCAAGGAGAGGCACCTTCTGTTTATAAGTCGTGCAATAAAAAAATGTGATTTAAAACAAACGCAGAGACGCTAAAAAGAAGAGACATGTGACAGAATGACAGCAGAGGAGATCACTGAGGGTGAACGGTGTTCACTAAAGAACCGTACCTTTAAAGTCAGCAGTCGCCCGACCTCTTGTTTTCCATCAAAAGTTGAGCAACCTCTTGTTACTGCTCCACGACGAGAGATCCAAAAATAGGCAACTGCTCTGTGGGAGGAAAAACTGTTTTAAAAAGTCAAAAGTCCTACGGGTGAGGAGGGGGGAAGTCGTCTAGTAGAAACCGCACTGGCGGAGGTTGAAGTTGGGGAGCGCACACGGCGGATGGAGCGCAGAAATGTGAGCAACCGTGCGCTGCGGGCAGCGGGGGTGAAGTAGAGGAGAGGAGAGTAGCGGCATGTGAGGAGGGCTGCTTTGAGAGGGTGGCAGGTAAACGAACCGCCCCTCCCCGTTTCTGATGCTCAAATCGATGATTTGCCAGCTGTGGCGCAGCTTGTCTCATTGCCCCACTTTGGTTTTTACAGCCGCTTCTCTCCGACGCGCTGATCTCCGGGGACAGAGAGAGAGAGAGAGAGAGAGGGAGAGGGAGAGAGAGAGGGGAAGAGAGAGAGAGAGAGAGAGAGAAGTCACTGCCAGGAGAGCTCTCACACTCATTCATTTTCATATTTACACGCCACATGTTTGCATGTCAAGAAGAAGAAGGGGGAAAAAGTCTGGTAAATAGTCGATTGCGCGCAGCGGCGTGCGTTTTGCTCCGTATAGAGTCAAAGCCTGTTGTTTTAACAGCGGAGGGCAACCTGCCAGCTCTGCTCCCCGCACACCTGAGCGGAATATGAAACCATATAGCCCAGTATAGTCTGGTATACATCAGATGCTCTTACCGACATAAAAGAGCTGTTTATTAAAGCAGATGGTTTGATTTGTTTGAACGGCGAAGTTTGCAAAAAAAAAAATGAGGAAAAGTTTTCAAGAATAATTAAGTTTGAACAATGCTTGTTGAGAAAGAGGCTAATACTGCAGTCTGTTCTCTTGCTGTGTTTGCCGAAAGCTATTTTTTCAATTAATTTCGCCAATTTAAACAAGGCTTTTAGAGGAAAAAATAATTATTATTCTGACTATTCTGCAGTGAATATTTTTAATGCATCATTACTGAACCAGACTCACTTTTATTTTATCAGTCAAGCTGTTGCTTTTTTCTCCTTCAACTTAGTTTAACTCCGGCCATCACACACACACATACACACACACAGCCTCTCCATCACATTTAAGAATCCTACCGCGGGCCTATCCAAAAAATAAAAATACAAATCTACGCTTAAGGGATGCAAATTTGTCAAATTTACGTGGAGAGCAGAATAATTTGATTTTTTTTTTTTTCTTTTCTTGGACATCTTTAAGAACACAGCCTGAAGCAGAATCAGCCGAGGCACAGAGGACAGTGACAGATAACGGAGGGAAAGAGCTTTTATTTTCGCCCTCACAGTGTCTCAACGTATTTGTGCTATTTTAATTGATTTTCAGCTGTAACTACATTGACTGCTGTATGAAAAGTGCAGAATATATTTGTAGCTTTTTTCCTGCCAAAAGTCTGAAATTAGACGGGAAAAATCTCAAGTTTCAGAGAGTGGTAAATTAAATTAAAATAGTCTTAATGAAGAACATATTACAGTCAATGAAGAGAGTAAGAGATGCTTCTTCATGGTGATTCCTGTATTTATATCTCTACATGCTGTACATTAATGTTTCCTACAATAGATTTTCAAAGCAGGAAAAAAGAAGTAGCTTCTTGCATGAATGAACATTTCCCCCTCACTCATTCTGTTTGATTTTTATCATGTCTGTGTCCATCATGTGTGTGTGAGCAGCTCCTGCACATGTGGCTTCATGCTGTATGTGAGTGTGAGCGCGCAGTGTGTACAGTGTGTCTGCATCACAGATTGTGGTTTGCATGCACATTTTTGTATTTGTGTCGTGTGTGTTGTTGAACTTGAGTGCCCCATTTGCACACATTCATACATTTGTTGTGTGTATGCCTTTGTTTGCATGTGTGTGTGTGTGTGTGTGTGTGTGAAATGATTGACAGTTTGCATCTGCATACAGGCTAACTGCTCTGCACTAGCAGGTGTGCAGGAGCCCACAGGTAATGCAGCTGTTTACTTACAATATGAATGTGTTTCTCTAACCGGGTTTAGCATAAATAACACACTGATACATTTACATTTACACTTAATTTACACATCCCATTGAAAATAGAATTAGTGTGGAGTAAAAAAAAGAAGAAGAATAAGCCGAAACAAGACAACAGCAGGTGGGAGCTGAAGAAAAGATTTAGGTCTGAAAAATCCTGAAATTTATTTTCAGGTGTTTATTTATCAGAGAAGACACAGAAGAACCTGAGCCCTTATTGTAAGCTGATATGTACAAATACTTCTCAGAAAAGTTCATTTGTTGTGGTTTTGGGACTCCACAAAAGTTTCATTATGAAGCATCTGAGATCTGCATTTAAAAAAAGAGGAGAAAAAAATCACAATCTCCCTCACACATAACACACACACACACACACACAATCTCTGCATATGATTCACACCAGCTCTGCTCTCTCCTGGGAGACGGAATGGGAATTGAAAAGTTCCAGTAAAGAGATTCAAATTTGCTTTCTGCATAATTATAAATTCATGCTAAGTTAGGGATGTTTTCATCATTACGGACAACAGCTGGTGATTTCAATGCAGCCTGTGTTTTATCCAACAATTGGTGTTGCTGCCTGCGAAGCCCACATGTGCTGCAGTTATCACTTTGACCACAAGGGGGACCAGTGAGCCTCTTCTTAAAGAGGGTAGAGTGAGGAGGAAAATAAGATGAGGGCAGCTCATGATGACCCCTCTTTATGAGAAACTTTACACTTTGGGTTTCAGTATGTTGTGGCTGTGCCAGGATTTAAGATTCAACAGAGGCAAACCTTGACCCCTGCATTCAAACAGCGGTGTGCAGCGGTGACGTGTGAGAGCTGTGGATGAGCTCCAAAACGTTAATGCAAATTGTTAATGTGCATCTATGTTGTTGAAGCATAAAGAGGGCATGTGGAAAGCACACAAAAAAGGAGAACCAAATGTGTGTGAAGTGTAAACAAATCAAAGCAGACCTTGAGCTGAGACATTTCAGTCGTCTGCACTTTTTTCCCTCTCTGAAAACAATAAACAGCACTTGGAAAATTACAAGGGTTATACACCCCAGAATTAATCTTTCCAACCCATAACTAAATAGAGAGACACTGTTGCCTCTCCATCAAGTGGGTATATTTTAATTACAGGCTATTGACTACTGAAAGTAATTTGTCTCAGAAAGATGCCCAAGAGCTAAAAGACAGACGTCTCGTCTAAATCTGGAATGCTCAGCCACTTTTTTTGCTCTGGTTTTGTGGTTAGCCCTCACAACTTTCTTCAGTAGCTCTTTTATAATTGTTCACCTTTTAAAGATTAACAAGGATTCCTGAGAAGACTAACACTTGTCTACTGGCTTTATCCGGGGTAAGCACTGGATTTTCTGATTTTTTTTTTTCCTTCCTCTGCAGAAATTGAAATTGAAGAGTGGATTTCTCTGCCTCTTTGAATTTTGAAACAGAAGTACTCCACAAGCTCACCTCTCAAATGAAACACTATTAATCCTCATTTGAGCGCTGCTGAGGAGGACAGTGGAGATGAGAGCCAATCAGAATAAAAGCTGACCTACAGCGGCGCCTCCAAAGCGCACACGCCTCCAGCTGTTAATGGGATGCCAGTCAGCTGGGCGAAAGAAAACAGCCCAGAAGTGTAATTACTGTCTGGTGTGAACTCTCAGCTTAATGTCACTTAGTACATTACTGCGTGTGAGGAGCGTCAGCTGAACGCAGGTGGCAGCTGCCCAGATGTCAGAGGGCACTGTCCATGCGTGGAAAATTTTTCTTCAGGTAGACGGATTTATGTTTCTGCAACACACTCATAAGATATCACCTGTCAATCACATAGTGAAGGCGGTACTGTGAAATTTTCCTTTAACTTCCTGTTAATGAGACCATCCATGAAACCAACCTTCTTAAATCATCATCATCTCCGGATTTTTGTCCACAAACAAATCCTCTGATCAGGTGGATCAACAAGGATCATTTTTAAGCTCACCTGAGCCGAGAGTTTGGTGAAACCTTTGCTGCTTGTAAAATTGTGTCCTATGGTGTAAAATAAGACCTTATTGATCCCCAGGAGAGAAAATGAGTTGTTAGGGATCTTAAATTTGGTCATAGGTATTAAAAATAATTAACTGTTAATTTAAAATTAATTTGTGCCTTAATATAAAATTTGTCTTAACATAGTAATTTTAGTTCCAGTGCTAACCCACCCCAAAATTAATACATTTGTATTACTTGGGTCAGGATAGTGAATTTTCATTCACACCACCCATACTATTCTTCTTAAACTCATCTCAAGGTGAATGTTTTTAATTTCACTCATCTATCTTTTGAAACTGATGTGCATCTGTTTTATTAAATGTACCAATCCAAATGTCTTTCTGGTGTCACATTGGGAATATAGAGCTACAGTGAGCAGGGAAGATGAATGTATCAAAAAATAAAATACTTCTCATAGAGCCTGCTTGGAAACTGTTTGGTCTCCTGGATTTCTGATGTTACTCAGACTGATAAAGACAGTTTAACCGCCGCTGTTTCTCAGGACAGTGACGCTGTAACAGGGGTTACAGTCGGTGTAGACTGAATGGTTGAATGCTTCACAGTGGTGGAAAGTAGCTACGTACATTTACTAAAGTACAGTACAGGCACTTCTTTGAGTTTTTACATTTTATGCTACTTGATACTTGATGCCACAATAAATGTCAGAGAGATATATGGTACTCTGTAGTGCATATTTATTCAACAGTTTTAGTTACATTAAAATAAGCTATTAAAATCCAAATATAAAATAATTTTTATAAAGATTAAACTGGTAGTTCCCTCCCTTTTTGGAGTGGTGACTACTTATATAAGATCAGCTTGTGGATGTGGCTCCTTGTCATGTTTCAGACGTCTCTGAATTGTAAGCAGTTCCATCAAAAAAAAATGTTCCTGTGTCTGTAAAATTCTCACATGGTTTCATTTTATTAACATTTTAAATTATTAAATATTTTACAAAAAAAAAATCAAAGATTAGAGAAAAGTTTAAAAAATGGAAACAGATATTTTTTTAAATATTTTTCCTCTGTCATTAATCATCTTACAACCACTCTGATTTATCTTTTGACCCCAGATTGGAGACCACTGAACTAAACTACCTAACTCTGTATAAAGCAGTTAAAACCTCAAGCCTCTGACTCAAGCAGCTACGACAGTAAAATTGTGCTGACACATCGTTCACAGCAAATTCTCACTTTTTCATTTTCAGTTCTAATACTTTAAGTAAATTTCATACAGTGTACAGTGTTTTTATGGTGTGGTATTGGTACTTTTACTCAAGTAAAATCACTGATGCTTCAGTAGCACTAATGTGCTTGAATTCCCAGTTAATTTTAAACAAACAGCTTTTGATACAGCTTCAAATATAAAATGGGCATTTTCTGTCTGCCAGAGGAGCAATCAGACAACAGGTCTTAAGGGCTTCTGGTAAATGGTCTTAAGAACTGGCAATATGTTGCAATAAAGCAGACATATCCTTATATGTTAATATCACAGGTTATTGACTTTAAGGGTGATGCCACCCGCCTTAAATGTTCTGCCATGGGGGGGAAGAGCATGTTCAAGATATTAAAAGTAAGCAGAACACTTCAACCTCTACACAGGAAAGTTCTTGTTAGACATTCTACTGACATCCATCCACGCTCCCATCTGTAACCTTCAATGTGTTTGTGTCAGGCTTGCAAACATGGTTGGATGCTGGGCATGTCAACCAGCACAGAGCCATGGGAGCCTCAGTGATACCAGGCCTCTGTGTTTGACATGCATCTCAATGCAGCGCCGCTGTCACAGTGAGACACCCTATCTCCTGGAGAGTTTATTAGCTGTGCTTAATTAAACAAATGTGATTAGACTGATCCAAACTCACACAACTGAATCCGCGGTAAGAAGTCAGCCATGAGAGGCGGCTGCAGAGAGAAAGTCACGCATGGCTTAGCTTTATTAATAGCGCCTATTACTCACTAACGCACACCTTGGCGAGCTGCGGAGTTAACGTATGAGTAATGTGTGCGGGCAGCGACATTTCAGGTCCACTTGTGAAGTTTGTCAATCACAGTTTAGTGCTGACTGTCAAGAGAAAATGAAGCTCTAGTAATTTGATTGTAATTGATCACTGTTAATTTAGTTCAAGATATGTGGGTGGGATTTAGCTATGGCTGTCAGTCGTAACCAGGTGGAAAGCAACAGGGAAATTTTCACTAACTTGCAAAAGATGAATCACTCACAGAGACAGAGAAAGATGAGAGAGAAACTAAAGCAACCGCGTGTTCTAATATTTTAGGGGGATTTTAACTCTGAGTCATTTCAATTCACCATCAAGTGTAAACTCTTTCTGTCAAAAAAATATAACTTGCTACTCAGAAGTACTTTGGTTGAGGAAAGAAGTTGCAGAGCGATGCAGAAACTCAGTTAAAGTTTGAACTTTCTCTGCCCTCTGCATCTCCTGAATTTGATTGTGCACTCATTACTCAATCACAGACAACCTAGACATCCAGGGCAGTTCTATTTAAAACAATGGTCTCTCTATGTCTGAGTGAACTGAGGGGATCTGATGAGCCACCACAGGTAATACAGCTACAATGTTATTGGGTCAATGCAAATTCAAACTAATGAGGCCTTCAATAGTTTCTTAAAAAGTTCAGGCAACAGTTCACCAAGTTTGGTTCATTTAAATGATCCATTCAAACCTGTTCTGTTATTGTCCTCTATATAAACAGTCTCTGTGGACCTGTGGGTATTCAGTCAGCATCAGGGGCAGTCAACCCCAACCACAGCTACATCTGAACAGTCTGCAAAACCTGCAGTGAAATTTGACTTTATTTTATTTTACTTTTTCATTTAATGCATTGGTTGCATGTCTTACTTCAAGGCCATACAGTCTGTATCCTAGAATACCTCTTGAAGTATAGGTTCAGAGTTTTTCAAGTGCATCTGAAAACGATATGCTCATATGTACATTGAAAGGGTTATTAGTCGTTGCTGAAGAGATCACTTTCGAAATTAGTTTCAGTGTGATACGGGGACAAAATCCAGAGCCCTCATTCTACGTCAAAATACATTCTGAACTTCAGGTATGAGGCGACAGCAGTTTGGGTTAGGCAAATTAAGAGGGTATTTTCACAGCCGGGGGGGAAACAAAAGAAAGAGGAAACAAAAAAAAATTAAATATAAGAGCTAACTGAATTCACTAACCTTGAAGAAACAAAAACAGGTAAAAAAAAATAAAGAAAAAAGAAAAATAACAGACCTCGAGCAACATCAGCGTTGACATTTTATTATCCGGTCTGTACAAATAGTTCACTTAAACTCCCATATTAGTCATGTCATATTGCTCACCATTTCCTCTGTCTTCCGCTAACAACCTGCTCTAGTGACAAGATTAGAGAGTAGGTGGATAGCAACCTATAGCACACAGTTCAGGTCATGAGTAAACAGGAGGCAGCACTAACAGCTCACCGTGGAGAGAGATGTGACGGGGTAAACACTGTTTCAGAGGCTTTGCACCTGAGAAATCTGTGATGCAGATGTCTGGTAGTGAGCTGGCAGTGAAATCACTACAGTCAGTGATATTAATATCAGCCACGCGTATCAGCTTACAGTATTACTATATTGGGATAGTAGTATCCCAGTATTAAGCTATTTAACAACCTGTTGTCCTCTATGACCAACAAAGAAAGAAAGAAAGAAGATGATGGCATGACATTCTTAAATTTATTTTTCTGAGCTGATATGACAAACAATGGACATAGAATATAAATATTTAGATTATGATTAGCACAAACATCTAAAAACATGTAGTGGAGTTAGAAATCTTTAAGGTCCTCCAGTGCTTCCTGTCATTTCCTCGCAGAGTAAAGTGGATTAAGAGGAGACAGTGATGTCGGCATCAATAAAGATGCAAGAGTTAAGAAGGAGGGGTGGCAGATGTATTTACGCTACTTTGTTTTGTGGAAGAACCATGTCACGGTATCCCACGTAATTATATAGGGCAAACAGGCATGATATAACCATGGCAACATACATGTACGCAGGCACCAAGGCACACCTGTGTTGGAGAGAAAGGGGGAGTGTGTGTGTGTGAGAGAGAGAGAGTGTGTGTGTGTGTGTGTGTGTGTGTGTGTGGACTGAACTACTTTGCAAACACGGTTAAAGTTTAGGCTTCAATAGAGACGTCAAAACAGTGAAGCGCAGCATTAAGACTGATTCAATTAACTTTTTGTTCAAGTGAAAAATTCTTTAAAGGCACAACAGTGTTAAACGGCTGAGTGGAGAATGTTAAGCGCACAGACGTAGATGTTAGCTGTACATTATCTTTCACATTATACAAACTAATTTCTTCTAATGTATACTGACTAGATAATCATGGACATGAGAAACACATTCTGCTGTCATGTAGCTGTAATTAGAGTACGTCTGACAGGGATATAAGGTAACTGAAAATATTGTGTAAAAATAAATCTTTACTTTAATTTTATTTATTTTATAGAACAACATTTCCTCCATATACGAAGGATTTAAATAGAAACGTCACATATTTCCCTCACACTAACTGCATCTGATTTAACTTTGGGAAAACTCTTCCTCCAGTTGTTTTCATTAACATGGAACACAGAGGCTGCTTGTGTCTATCTTTTAATGTGGCTATATCTGTACTGAACCATTTATCCAGGCCTGCAATTCCATTTTGTACTGGTGCATCCATCACATCACCATTAAGAATTGGAATGCCTTTAAGCCTCTTATGCACATTTCCCTTTTAGCCACCATGACTTTTTTGATACCACTGCAACCAGAGGAATCTCTAATTCTGCATAATTTTTTAGCAAAGCTTGGCTAACCTAATTGTGTTTTTAATGTCTGCTGCCGTACGAGTAAAGACACGGCAGGTTATGTGAGGTTAAGAATTTCCAGTAACGGTATTGTTGGGTGACTAAGTTATAATGGCACCTGTGCGTGAACTGAAAGTCCAATTTAACAAACGCTGTTTTAATTCTTAGTTACTGAAGCTGTGAACAGAGCGAGTAATGACACTGAGTTCCACTGGATGTGATTGGATGAAGTGGAGCAAATGCCTAAGATGTAACCACTAGACCAATTACCAGATTAAAAACAACAATGTAAGTCAATACATAAGAGCATTAGTGGTGTGTTCAACATGTGTGATCCTGAATGTTTGAATTTATTTATCAGTTCACCCAAATTACACCAACTATCGAACTCTGAGATTTTTGCTGTAACAATAGAGGTGAATGGAAAATGTAGTTGAATTAAGTTTTTACAGCAGCATCTTCCAGAAACAGGGCCCTGGTTGCTCTGGTAAATCCACAGACCTCATTCAACAGTTTTCATTTATACTACGGTGTGTGATTGATAAGTTTGTAGCCTAAGGTAGAAGGAGATGAGTTAAACAGCTCTTATTACAGGCATGTGCAGTTCAACTCTTGGTGACGTCATCATCACTGTCAAAATGGCGACCACTGAGCAGTTTCTTCAACTTGGGGAAGAGGTAGTAGTCTAAGGGGTCAGCGTTGGATGAGTTCAAATCCACATTCAGTGGACTGCACAAAGGCAGTCATTTGTTTTCTCAGACAGTGCTGACTTGCAATATTCAATCACCCAAAACAGAAATACTACAAAAGTTAATCACTCAAAGACTTGAACTGCATGTGCACGTAACAAGAGCTTTTTAACCAGTCTCCATATACCACATCCATATAGGCCACAAACTTAGAAATCATACTTTTTACAGAAGAAATAGGAAGCAGAAATATCAGACATATTTCTCAAAACTTGGACACAAAAAACCCCCCAAACGGTTAGATACCACAAGAGAAGGATTTTAGTGCTGCAGTTTCTTAAAGCTGGGATACTCACAAGAGACAAATTAAAACGAGAGAGGATAAAATATAAGTAGTTTTGGTCTACCTCCAAAAAATGCTTAATTCTTCATTTCCTATAATGCAAGTAAATGGTGTCTTTCATTAGACCCTTTCTGCCTGGTATGTGCCAATGTTTTTCACACATCCCCTCTATTCTTATTTTCTGTAAGTTTCAGTTCCAGTAAGCGATAACCCTGATGACATCATTGGGGTTATTTTCTCAGACTTTAGGAAACTCCTTTATATTCATCATATATATAAGTATTTTCACGTGGTGGGTAGTCCCGACCGTGACAATTTCAAATATCAGTCATTTCAAATAGAAGTCATCAGAAAAAGTCTTGACTAGTCGGTTGTTTTCCTTTACTGCACATGGAAGCACTGCTTCATTTTTAAGTGTGCATGGAAGTGTCACCGGATCATCCATCAATCCAGAGACATCTCCATACGCTGCGATGCATCACTTCATTTCTAACAATCGCTCATACAGTAAACCTCTAATCCAGCTCGCACTCTCAAGTTGTCTTTGACAGCAGCTTAGCCACCCTGCCATCCAGCGTAACACAGCGGGTGTGGAGAAGCCCTCGGGGGTGAGATATCCTCCGCCCCCCCCTTCCACCGCCTCTCCGGTTGCCCCCGGTGACAGTGACAGAAGTCTGTAATTGCCACCTCGTCAGACGGCTTCATTAAGACGAGCATTGTCTGCACAGCTGAACGACGGTGGATGGGGAAGAGAGGAGCGCGAGCCGAGGAGAGGAGAGAGCCCACAATGCAATTACTGCATCGCTGTGACAGGTGGGGCCTCCAATCCTCTGCGTCGGTGGGGCCCTGATACATGTTGGGGAGCCACTGCAGGCTCGCATCATTTTTCACCCCCCCTGTCATTAGTTGGTAATGATTGGATTATTTTGCAGATGAATCGCAGTATATGTCTTGCTCACAAACATTTCCTGGACATATTAATCAAAACCATCAAGGCAGAGCAGTCAGAGCGAATTAAAAAAACAACACGTCTAGATTAAAAATTACTGTAATCCTTCATCAGTGTGCTTTTAACCCATTGATTGGGGGGGGTGTTGTGGTGTGTCATCTTTAATGAATGTCTTTGACATTGTAACAGTCTTTATGAATTATAAAAGCCACATTACTGACAATATCTAAGGTTCATAACACTTATGGAGTAGAGGAATTAATATAGTAATAAAGCCACAAACAAAGAATGTTTTCAGTCTTTTTGCAGCACCAGGAATTCTGTTTCTATTTTTTTCCAATAAGCAGCATATTGGATGCTGGGCACACTATCACACAAGAGACTGGAGTTTGCATCGAGAGTCCTGTCTGTGTTAAGGTTTAGGTAACAAAAGAACTTTGGCAGAGGTTAGTGAAAGGCCGTCGATTTGGTTCAACATTAACACAAACAACCACTCACACTCACATTCACACCTACGGACAGTTTAGAGTCACCAGTTAACCTAACATACATGTCTTTTTTGCGTTGATTAAAATTGGAATCACAATCATAAAGTACTAAACGAAGCTTCAAAGAGTTTTATAACATTATTCAGGAACAGTGGCATTATGTGCTTCTTTACAGTTGACCAAAAAGTAGCCTATTTAGGCCATCGGTTGTTTATGTCAGTAACACGATCCTCACCTTGTCAAAACCAGGCTGTGGTATAACTGTGAAGATGGGGTGTAGCATGTTGCACTTTCATGACAAACACTAAAGTTTGTTTCCTGTTACAGACTAGAGCCATTAAAACATCTCTAAACAATTATCTTTCTTAGATACTGTAGAAACAAATAATTAAAATCATGTAACTGAACATAATCCAGGGTTTTTCAGATTGAGTATCAGTGTTTTCTTGCATGGTATATGTGAGGTTGATATAGTAGATTATATGTGGATTTTATATAATTCTATTGAAAAAAACAATTAACAATATCTACTAAAAGATGCTGAGACATAATCGAGCCATGAAATACAATCTAAACAGCTTTCCTTGGAACTATTTTCAATATAACTCCAGTCCTTTGAGCACCAACAACCAAGTTCTACTCACATCCAGTACCACTGGACTGAGGTGACAGCAGAAATCTCTGAGACAAAAAACTAAAATATCTGCTTGGCTACAAGCCACTAGGTACAAGTGAGGAAATACTTTTATATTTTACATTGAGAGATTCTTTGTTGCCTTTTTTCTGGTGCTTTTTTTTTTTCCAAAATACTAATGTTTTAGAGCTAAATTCACTATCATTTCCATGAAGAATACCTTCTTATTTCTGCTATGCTACACCGGCTGATGTGTGGAAGCAGCAGCCTGACTCGCTCTCATTCAGTCCACCCCCAGTGAAACACATTCCTTTCATCCATCGAAATTCCACATGATTGAAATTGCCCTCGGTGGAAACATATCATAGCCATCCACGACTCTTGGACCGCTCCCATTGGGCGGTTCGGCCCATGCCAAGCGTCTGGGTTGGCCGAGAGCCTCCAGGGAGGCCGGGGCTTATGTCTCCATGGGCCAGTAAGCCTAGAGGCCCCATAGCCCTGGGAAATGTAGCAAATCAGGGGTGCACCTTGGCACTGGTGCCCCCCTCCTCCTCCCCTTAGCCCTAGGACTGTCATAGCTAAAAGAAGTCTAATGGTGGCCAACTGTGCAGCGAATGGGTCTGGGGTGTTGGGGAAGCGTGTCTGTAGGTTCATCTGGATTGGCGTCGATAAGGAAGTGCGCTCTTCGTCCTCTGCCTATCACTGCCATGCACAGGGTGGGAGCTGAGTGTGACACGTTTATGTTTCTGTGTGTCTGTGTGTTTGTGTGTCTGTGTGCAGCGGTGGCACAATGATGAGAGACTGGCAGACCATCTCCAGAATGCCAGCAGTGACTGATGCCACACCAGACATTCCTTTCAGAGGAAACGGCGGCGTGGTCAGCACCATGCCAGCACCCACAGGCCCTTAGGACACCAACCCCCCACCCCCACCTCAATCCTTTAAGCAAAGACCACGGCAGTGATGGCACGAGCTTCCAACGGATGTGTGCAACTGTGCAGACGGGAAAACAAACAATGAGGGAAGATGTGTTTGGTCTCAACTTTTCTGATTTTTTTTATTCTGTGTAGTTTTAGCAGTGCTGTACTTTTGTTTTTCGTTTGACTTTGTCATCTACTGGATCAAACGCATTATACCTATTGTACAATACAAGCCTTTACTGATTATAGGAATACTTCAAGTTCACGTGAAACTTCCATCACTAAATTTTTGTGCACTAAATAAATGGTCTCATCAATATGTTGTGTTCAAAGAAATTTGCGATAATACGACTCTCTTTGGTGTTGCCGTTATTCCCAGCCTGCCTCATCTGCTGCTATTTTAGTTGGGGTGGGCAAATGTTAGAATCTTTAGAGCTTTTACAATTTGATTTACTAACTGAGTTTCCTCAGTGATTGCAACCAAAATTAGGGAGTTCCACCTTCCTAAATATTTGATTATCTCATGCTCTGATATACTGACACACCCTCACTTGTTGGCTTTTAACTGAATCTAAGTTGGTGTTTTGAGTTTTACTGTGGATGTGTTGAATTAGTGCATATTTGTTTTCTGCTTCATGTATTTGTAAAGTGTAATACAAATACAATTGACTTGTGTGGAAGGATAACCCCCAGGTTATGTTCAATAACAATGTCTTTTCTGTCTTTCTGTCTTTCTGTCTTTCTACAGTATCTGCAGCATTTGTGGTATGATTAAGCTCAGGTATTATGATGAATAAAAATGGAAACATTAATCACAGGTCAGTGACAGGAAACTCTTGACTCCTGCATCAAAGTCTGATTCACTCAACGCCCATTCACCGCCCTAATCTCCACGCTGTTTATTTTCTGTCTCACTACATTAAGTGCACAGTACCTCCATGCACAGTGAATGTGGCAGTGGATGTAAACTGTGAGGTGCAGAATGGTCAAATATAGATGTAATCACTAGAGGGACGGGGCTGGTGGAATCAGACGTAATGACAGAATTAGAACCATCTACAACATGTGTGAAAGCAAGAAAAACTGCCAAAAACTGTACTGTATGACTCTATAATAACTTCATCCACTACTCCAACTTTTCTTTTTTTTTCTTCATGCAAAATAAAGAGAGGATCTTTGCTTTTTTATTGATGTTCTTTTAAAAATCACAAGCAAGAATTTGTGCACCCATAAACTTTGGGCTTGTGTGATGCCAGACCTCTAACTGCACCGCACCTGTTGTTCAGTGCCATCCTCTGTTGTCGTTCAAAATGTGCTTCTTTGCGATTTTTATGATTTCGGGGGAGATTGATTGATGTATGTGGGGTTTCTAGTCTTTGTTTCTGTTCCTGGTTTTTAGAGTTTCACTAAAAACAGTCAAAGTGGGAGCAGTGCATCTAGGAAATAATCTGGATGTGATGTCTTGCTGTCTTTGTGTGGCTGAATAGCCAAAGTGATAAGAAATCCAGAGAGCACAGCTTTTTTAAAAAACAGTTTTAGGGTAGATTCTCCCTTTCATGTATTTGCTGGAAAAGTAAATTTCCGCTTTAAAAAAAATCCACATAGCAAAAGATATCATGAGCCACCTTGCACTTCTGCTGTCAAACAAGCCTCTCCATCTCGTGTCTCAGATTATTTCAGAGGTTAGAGGGGTATTCAATCGCCAGAGCCCCACATGCTCCACCAGGGCTTAAGTGATGACACAGAATGATTATAGCAGCAGTTAAATACCTGGTCTAATGAGCCAATTAGCCCTATTGACATCCATGGCTGTCTCAGAGGTGGAGTGAGTACCACGTACATGCTCCTTAATCAGAACCGATAACACCATTTAGCCTTCAAACGCTAATCCTGACTCCAGGGCTCTCTCTGGAATCCACTGTGATTTCTCTGTACTCACGCTGAGAAACTTCACGCCTGATTCATTTTCAATTCCACTCTTCCTGCACAGTTGTAACTTTGCTGTGGTTTCACATCCATTATGACTGGTGAGTTTTGATATGATTTTTTTTTTTTGCACAGGATGTTTCCTAGCTCAATATCTTTTGAAACGATTTCTGCAGAGAGGATCCCTTTTGCGCCTTTTGCTCTAACAGTGTTCACATAGATATTTAAACCACAATAAACAGGCTTTTTATATTAATTAAAATGTTTTCAAGTAAAAACAGACAATGGAAAACCTTTATTCTCGGTTGATTTCCGTTTGATGGTCTACAAAAAACGAAACTGAAAAAGTGGTGACAAGTGCTTCAGGTAAATTTGGGGCATTTCATTAAAAACACATGCCACAACAAAGAGACTGAAAGACAAAGTTTTAGCCACGGGCACTTGTTGAGTCACAGTGGTGTGAATGTTTTGATCTTATTCATGTTACTGTAAAAATTATACATCCTCAGTCTTTCACCACCGTGAGAATATCTCAACTTGCGCATACGAAACTGTTTTCTTTTCTCGGTGTCGCATTGTTGATCAGGTTAATTTAAAAAATGTGAGAATAGAAAATCTGTTTGACCATAGGCAGAAAAAAAAATCCTGCACTGCCTTCTGGGTCTCTTACAAAAGTTTACCCAAAGAGATTTAAATGTCATATTCAAGGAAACGTGCTGGTTTTATATCTTGCAAAGACAGGATGCACCGACTGGGTACACTTCAGTTTGATATGGAATAAACGGAGCATCTTCTTCTGTGTCTTTGTGGTTGAAGGGAAGTGAGAAAAGAAGAACAACTGAGGTGAAACTTGCTGCCTATCTGTTCATCTCCACTTCTGAGTAACATACATCAAGGTCAGTTACACAAGCACACAAGCTCTAATGTCCTTTCACACGTGGGCAGACAAGCACACGCACACAAAAGAAGTAACAAGTACATTTGCTCACACCTGAATTTAGGGCATTTACATTTGCCACATGTGGTATAGACACACACGTCTGTGTATGCCTATCTTTGTGGGGACCTGTAATTGACATAATGCATTCCCCAGCTCCTTGCCCTTACCTTAACCATCACAAGTAAATGCTTAACCCTAACCCTAACCCCAAAATCAAGTCTTGGCAGTGGTTTAAACTTGTGCGGTCCAGCATTCACACCACACAAATACAGTAAAAGAAGCCTACACACATCCACGAATACACACACAAACACACAACAGTCACAATTCCTACTACTTCCAGATGAAACACATTTCATTCACATCTAAATTTAACACTTTTAACACACTTGCACTAGCACACACACGCATAATTTTAACTACCTCTAAATGAAACCTCACCGTCACACACCTACATGCTCAGGCACACACACAGACTCACAAACACAGAGGCACATGCCAAGCCCACAACAAACACGACCTTTAAATCATCCTACACTTTCTCTTTGTATCTCTGTCTCTATCGTTCTGTCTCTCAGACAAACACACTCACCCTTGTACTTCTTGACTTGTGAGAACTTTATGGATATAATGCATTTCTTAGCCTCAAACCTAAGCCTAACCTCTACTTTCCAAGAATGTTTCCAATCCTCACTCTCCAAAAAATGTGTTTCAAAAATGTGTGTCCTTTATCAAAATGTTCTGACTGTCCAAGGATGCCCACACTATTCCAACATTCTTTCCAATATTAAAGGTCTTTTTTTTTTTCAAAAATGTTCTCACTTTACAAAAATGTCCGCACTTTCTAGAAATTTCCATATTGTCAAAGAATGTTCACACTTTCCAATATTCTCATTTTTAAAGAGAAAAAGGTCCTTACTTTCAAAAATGTCTACACTTTCAGAAACTGTCCTCAATTTTAAAGATGTTCTCATTTTCTGAAAAGATCCCCACTTGTCAAAAAGCTACTCACTTTACAGAAATGTCCTCAGTTTCTAAAACTCACTCCCAAAGCCTAAAATTCAGGCTGGTCCTCAGAAAGGTAGAAGTATAGGAACATACACACGCATACACACACACACACACACACACACACACACACACTAGACTGAACATACAGAGATGTTCTAAAAATCACGTTGAGTCTCTCTGGTCCTGATCAGTTCATCAGTAAATCTGGTGTCCAGATGGTGAAGGAGGGAGACATCAGACTGTCGTCCCTAAAGAAACAGATCCACAGAGCCGAATAGTCGGCGTGAATCTCTCATCCACCATCGTCCCTGAGGACCAACAGGAGTGTCTACGGGGCCACGTCTGCCTGCCTCTCCAAGTGGCCACAGGGGAGGGCCAATTAGCAGTTCCCATGGAGAGGCGCTGTGGCCTTAATAAGAGATGGAGGGAGAAGGAGAATCAATTAAACCTGCGCTGACCCTCAGAAACAACACAGGAGGATCCGTCGCCACACAACCTTTCAGAGGAGGCAGCAGTATGACGGCTGGTTTTAACTCGCGCCCCACTGAATTTGACAACATTTGCCTAAATTCAGAAGTCAGCCAGAAACAGCCAGCGTGGGGAAAAAAATATTCTGTGATGGAGACAAAACTGTGCCAGGAAATAGCTTATCATTTGAAACAGCACAACAGAAAGTAAAGGTGTGGAAGTAGAAGGGTTGGATGGACAAATACATTTAGCTTCAACTCAACAACTCAAAAAGCTGGTATTTTCTGTAATTTCCAAAGAATTTTATTAGAAAAAAACCCACTAATGTACGATGCTCTAAGACAGTATGTTCATATCACTCAGGTATTACAGGTGAGCTGTAGACCAGACCATTTAGGTTCTCATGGCGGTCCTCATAATGTCTGTGGAATAAATAGAAACACAGACTGTTATCTGCTCCAGACGTGACTACAAGAAGAGGTTTTTGTCTGTTAGAAAACAAAAATATTCGACAGAAGGAAGTTGACGTGTGAGAGAAAACTTGTAGATATGCAATGCATTGTGGGTAGCTTCCTCTCATTTATGTTTTGGGAGTTGGCAACAAAGACACGCAGGCAAAGCGGCGGAGGTACCTCAGGAGGGAGGAGAGGATAATGAAAAGTTTGATTATCTGAGTTGCACTCTGTTTTCGACAATAATTCATAGAAGAAATTAAATTCTGCATACAGTTCTCTTAATTCGACTTTAATTAAACAATACTCTATAAATGGTACTTTCAATGACCAAAGGTTCCCATGTAGCCTCGCTGAGGGTCCCCAGCCATTAAGACTGATATAAAGTTGGTCTCAGGGGGCCAGACTGGAGTCTGATTTGCAGGAATGACAGCTGATGACTTCAAAAAGTTAATTAACTTTTCAATTAGGACTGCATCTGACATTGCGGTTGTGTCTGCTGTAAAGCAACTAGACTGCTGTTCAGGGAGAAACAGACTTGTGTAATAGATTGATGCACTTCAGTGTCTTTGAGCACTTGAATAATGGTTTGTAACGTGAGCATGTGGCATTAGTGATTTTACTGTGTATTTGTTCTAGTTTTGTTATTAGATAGTATCAGTATGTTTACAGGGAATTTAGTTGGTCTTGCTCGGTTACATTTTACACTAGAAATGTTCAGGGTTTTGTGTGATATTTGTGTGAAAATATTGAATTATAGTAACTCTTACTGATGTAATTGAGTTGTGTATGTTTTATGCACACACTTCGTTCTGTTAGGATCTATACATATTTCTTTTGCTTCTGCTGTGTAAAAATTTGTGTAAAATTGGTCACACTAATGCAGTAATAAAGTTTATGCATTTATTATAAATCTATAAATGTTACTTGTCAAAAAATAAAACGGAATGGATAATTGATAACACAGTATAACATAGCTGCAATGAAAATTAATCATATATGACAACACGTGAACAAATCCATTAGTGTGTTCTGCAGCATGTATTATCTGTTTATGCTGTGAAACTGTTGTGTTCAAAACTCATGTTCAGCTCAAAGACTCAGTTTGACAAAGCATTCTTATTAACTCAAGATCCACTCAATAGATTTTCTGCAAAACCTTTCAGCCACTTCTCATGTATGGTGTTTCCTCACCATCGCAGAGTGAAGAAAAAGATTTTAGAAATAGGTAAATACTTGATTTATAAACATAATTTACGTAACTGATGGATGCTAATTTTTCCATATAATATATAAAGATATATTTTTAGATGATTACAATTTATATTATGTTGTGTCATTATTATTGTTGACAAAAACATTGGGAAACACTTAAGAAATGTCCCTATATCTGCTTACAGTGTGGTCTTGTGTGTTATGATCAATTCATTAATTGTCTGTGTACTCAAAGGGTTTAAGTGAAGTGTTGCCTTCAAAAATATTACTTCAGTTTTAATTAGTGACTTTTTGCTGTTGCTAAGGTAGGCTTGAACCCCAGAAATGCTGCTTCAACATTGGAAAAGTCCATATTATTTCTTCTTAAGAATTTGTCAAACGATGTTTTACCTGTGTCGAAATTACACATACACTACAAAACAAAAAAGAAAGTAAGTTTTGAATAACCTGCATAATCTCAATACTCCCCTTGTAGAAGAGGGACAGTCATTTGTGCATCTTTACTGATATTAGATCAAATATCCACACCATTTACTTACAGCCTTCCTCCTCTTGAATGCAATGTTTTCAATTAGCGCGTGATTCCTCAATTTTCAGCTAATATTAAGGCGTGTGCCAGGCTCTAATTGAAGTGGCTGGGTGGCTGTGTGCACTGACGTGGGGACAATGTGCTAGCGTGGAGGTACTCATTAGCCCAACAGTGCCTTACACCTGGGGTTCGTTCAGAGCACGGGTCAGAGGGCACGGGAATTTGTACGATAATTATTGACAAGCAGATGTTATAAAATCATTTATGGTAATGCAATCATAATAGATGGGCTTTGTGTGGCTGGGTGGATGAGCGGAGGGGGAGAAAGTTTGTGCGAGAAGGAGGGAAAGGAGGGAAATTCACACCAAGCTGCTGGAGTGATTGCATTAAAGTCTATGTAGATGATAGGAGAAAAGTATGGAGTACAGAGCATCTGCATAAAGCACACACACACACACACACACACACAAACAAACATACATAAGTCCAGACATTAGAAATGGAGAATGGGGGATAAAGCTGCTTATAATGTTTTGTTGTCTGTAAATTCAAAATCTGAAAAATTAACAACCATTTAGTGCAGACGCATGTAGATCTATATTTATTCTGTATAGGAACCTTGTGTGTTCTTAGGTCACAAAAATAGCATTTTCCTTATGTCTGCAGACCTACAGCCCTACTTTAAATGTATGTTTAGGTATTTTTGCTGCATGTCTAGCTGCTTTTGATCCCAACGTCGCCGTCTACTTACAAAAATAGCCTCTATCCCCAGCATAAGGAGGCTCCTCACAAATAAAATATTAGGAACTAAAAGGGGGGGAAGCTAGGTGTCTTTACATATATTGTCATTTGCTATAAGACACCCTATCTGTCTCTCGAAATGTGTCAGGAATTACCGCCAATTCCAAAAACATGCATTAGCCCCCACCTTAGGTGCAATAGTTCTTTTTACAGCGGGCAAATATCGCAGTGAAACACGGCTGTGCGAGGCAGCTAACCTGGCAGCTGGCGAAGAATAACCCTGCACAGGAAGAAAGCAACCATGTTATCATGCACACACATGTGGCCTGGGTAAAGATTAAGCCGTATTCATCCCTGGCTGCTTCGCTCTCTCCTGCCTCAGTCCATCACAAGATATGGCAGCCGTTCAGCCAGGAAGCCAGGAGAGGTGCCACGGATTTCACGGCGTTCCCAAATCAGGCCGTCTGGAGACTCGGGCGAGGTGCTCTGCCGCTCCGCAAGTCGCCTCAGCTTTCCCACAGATCATAAGCTCTGTACTGATGCCGGGGGTTTGGAATTTTGTTGGATGGGAGTGTTGGTGCTAACAGAGGCTCCCCTCCACCCACCCTAACACACACACACACACGTAGCCTCATACAATCCCCTGTTGTGTGCATGGAATTGGGAATCATCTGCTGATTCATGCTTTCTGAGGACTATTGTTCGACAGCGTGTTAATATTTCTGGGAGTTTTTTTAGGGGAGTGGATTTACTTGAATGAAAGACAGAGTGTAAGAAAGAAAATGATCATTTAGCATGGAGAAGTGAGGGATCATTGCATGTCCCTGCTGACATGTACATTATCACTAAATGGGGCTGGGGGCTCAGAGTGCTGTTGGCCTTGACTTGGGAGAGAGGCTTACACCCCGAGAGCTACTTAGGGGCCTCTCAGTGCTAAGCCGCTAATAATTCCTGCCGTTGCCTTAAAAAAGGAGAAACACAAAGGGGAAACAAAGTGATGAATGCAGGGCGCATGGTAATACATCAGGCCGTGTTCACTGTGAACTGGAGCCTTTTGCAGTGTAGGTGTGAGTGCTGGGGCAGCAAGATAGGTCAACATTAATAATAATAATGCAAACCATATTCAACAGCAGTGTGCTGAACAAGTTGCAGGTGGTGCAAAACAGGAAGCAAACCATAGATCAGCAAGCAAAGATAAGACTCATTTTCTCTATTAATCTGGTCAACAAAATGTCACAAAAAGTACCCAAAAAATGCCTGTTATGATTCTCCCAAGCTTTAGATGATGTCTTCAGATGGCTTGTTTTGTCTGCCCATCAGTCCCAAACCCAAAAATATTCAGTTTTCTGTCATATATGACAAAGAAAAGCAGTGACTTCTTACACTTGAGATGTGGAACTCGGGAATATTTGGCATTGTTGATTGAAAAAAAAAAACTGCAACGATAATTCAGTTATCAAAAGAGCAGTCTAGGAATTTTCTTTTTCAGCCCTAATTAACATTAGAGCCAGGATTAACCAGTGTTGATGCTAAATTAAATATATTTTTATATAAAAAGTAGCACACCAGACCCACAATTATCTTGATAAGAACATTGTTAAAAGGTCAAAACCAAAAGATGAATATGTAGATGAATAAGATGTTGTTTTATGTTTTTATGTGATATAAAAAAAAAGAGATCAAAGAACTACGTGCGAATAGTAACATGCACCAAGTGACAACATTGGTGTAAAAGTCACTGAAATTTTGCTCATTTGCACCAGCTGTTAGGTGGTAAAATCATCTTTCTCCTTTGTCATTCGAGACACACTCCTCATTGAGGGTGTTTGTCACAAAAAAATTAAAATAAGTAGAGAATTGTTTGCGCTTTGCACAGAACTCACAGGTTGTTAAAGCAAAATCAATTATTGGTATGAATTTATGCCGTGAACTTCAGTCATAAAGTCTCATTGTGTGGTCTAAACTTTTTAATGGAACCAAATGAAAACAAAAGGCACTCTGCATCGCCTTGAGAGAACTAAGAAATGATGCCAAAGGAGCCAGGTAATCACAATGGTGTATCCAGGCATAAACGATTAGCTTACCCATCTGAATATTCAAGGTGATGCCCGAGCCATTTGCGTTGTGCTTCCTACATCCTCGCTTCAGCACACACGGATGAGGGGGGCCGCGGCGCTGCGGCAGTGAATCCAAAGTGGTTTCCCTGTGTCAGTAATTTTTTATTTTCGAAAAAGCCACTGGTGCAGTGTATTAGTCATAATTTATGTTTATCATCCCTTGTACCCCGACTGACTTCAACAAACCGTTTAACGCTCCAAGCATATGTGCATATGGCTGCTTTAATAGCTATTCTGCATGGAGGAGCACTTTAAAGACTCTAAATCATTTCTTTGGACAAACACTAATGAATTATGTCACCACAAGTGCAATTCAAAAGTGCAGAGGAACCAGTGGTAATTATTGGGAGGCTTGGAGATTTTAATTATGAGGAGTGGGCTCCTTTAAAGTGTAACTAACAGGATTCACGGAGAGGGTGACGATAGGACACGTCAGTCAAAAGAACCTATGACAGAAAGGAAGAGGATGGACAAGATAGCTGCGAGTGTGTGGAGAGTTTAACTCCAAACTGAGACATCAACTGCCTGTAAAAAGTTTACTCTGAAAAAAACAATGAAAACAACGTGTAGAACTTTTAAAGGAGAGATCTCTTAACTCATTGCTTAACAAAATCCTCTTTAGTTTGGATAAACGGTCAAACGTGATGACTTTCGGAAACAGCATATATGTGACTTTTTGAAAATTAGCTCTCCAAATGTGTTTTTGATTTTGTTTTTTCATAAATATGTGCTTATGAAGTGAAAATGTGGTCTCAAAAAACAAAACAAAAACAACAACAAATACTATGTTGCTTCTTTGTTGCTGTTGATCATGAATTAATCAAATGTTTTGTGCCTTGCATGCGACAAGGCCTCGTGTCTCTGGGTGAACAATACTGTGAGCGTCCTCTTTAACGTAGTCATTTAATAAAACATCACCCTTCCTCCAGCTCCTTTGTACCCTTCACTACACAAATAAGCACAACATTTTAGATTTACCTTTACAATGTGAGAAAAAAAACATAACTCCACAGTAGACACGTTAATCTGTTAATGAGAGGGGTTCTCTTATTGCATGTGGACACATTTATGCTGATTTTAAGCGCCTTTTCTGAGCTGTCTGGAAATAGTAACTTGTTTGTCAGGAGCAGTGCCTGATTTTTGCTTAATGCATTAAATTCTACTATAATTTCATCTCCTAATTTTTTATTTTATTTTATCATATTTACTGACATTTTATGAAGTTTGTTTATGAAGCCAGTGACAGCTCTGAAGACTCCTCTCACCACACGGTGTGTATTTATGTCTGAATACGTAAGCAGGGCCATTATGAATGTCCTGAAATCAGATTTATTCCAGTAAAAATATCCTCATTCCAAATCATTAAAAAATGGCAACAAGCTGTGGTGTTTTGTTTTTTTTTCACACACAAAAAATAGCTGAAATATGGCATGTGAGAAATGTGCAAGGTGGCCGTCTTACAGAAGGTGTAGAGGTGGGATAAATTTAATTACAGCTTCAAATATTCATTTGGCAAATATATCAAGGTTGGAAACACAGGCCCAGAAATGGCAAGCCAGCCTGGCAGGCGCTCACAATAGCGGATGGCAAATGACAGTAATCCATGAAAAGAGACCAGACATTTATAGAATTTATAGAGAAGGACTCGCCATTCCAGATCTCTGATGTTTGTGGGATTTACTCATTGGCATGTTAAATGTAGGAAAATATATATAATAATCCCAACCTGTTTTTCTTTCCACTACTTTGGTTGCTAAATTTCCAAATTGATTTAGGTTAATTATTGAGCCACATGTGTGCACACATTTTGCAACTTACCTGACTTCTCTTCTTTCTCAATCAAAATGAAGTTATCCACACATTTGTGGTTTTGAATATTTCTTTTTGCTTGGATATTTTGGGCTAGAGGTACAAAAGACAGAAACTAAATGACAGTTTCAGACTCACTGCTATTTAAATGTGACAAACACAGATTTATATACGACGCCTTCAAAGAGGAGTTTATAATTTCAGTTAAGACAGAAATGAGCCATCATCTGCGTGTCTTTTGTTCTGCAGGCCTCAGACGGTCACTCATCACAATCGCAGTAGCAGGAAACGCAACACGTGAGCCTTGCTGCTCTCTGATCTAACACGCTTGCTGTCTCGTCTCCAGCTGTGCAACGGGTTGTAGCGACAGCGCCAGCGAGGCGCCAAGCACAAGAGAGGGTGCACCAGGGCACTTCCTCTTCCTGTGACAGCGAGTGAAGGTGGCCTACTTTGCCTTCGTTATCGCGCTTTACCCTGCGTAGGGTTGATTTAATCAGCAGGTTAGTGGGGAGGGGGGGTTAAGGAGGGAGAGAGCCTGCCTCACCTTCCAGAACCTGGAACTGGAGGAGAGCACGGGGGCGGTAAGTGGTTCTCCGAAGACCACACAGTCACAGAGAGTCCCGGTACTGGTGCCAAACAACCCCCCTCCAACGCCATCACCTCCTCCCACCGACAACCAGATTAGAGTAGATCAAACCTCACCCACCTCACCTCCACCTCCAGGGGCTCCTTCTCTGGTGCTGCGAGGGCTCCGAGCAGGAATCACTCTCAGGAGGACAACACGGGGCATCAGCTGGTTTGGTTCTAATAACAAATGGGTGCAAAACAGTTAAGTCAAACGTGGAAACTTCACACTGACCTACATTGTCAAAGCCACAAGACATCTCCAGTTTACATCTTTCCTGCATGCATGCATCATTGTGATTTCATAGGAAGGGCACATAGAAACAGCTCAGTGTTCATATAGTCTGATGAAGTAAACTGATGGAAATAAACATCTTAATAAGAATAAATATATTTGTTTTCTTGCTCTTCTTCATTGGATATGTGCTAACAGCAGCCTTTCCTTGCGATAAAGCAATGGTTATTTTTGCAAGTGCCCCAGAACTACATATGTTTATGTTCAAGCAATAAAGAACTTTAGTGGTCATAGTTACTAAGAAAGGAGCAAAGGAGAGAGTCAGTGGATGTTATCATAGAGCGGAAAAGTGAGTCCCCTCACTGTAACCATGTGTTTATTACTGCAACAACAATGAAGCTCCTCTAACCTTGACAAGGTCCTAGCCCTCGCCAAGATCTTCCCCTAAACCTAATCAGGTCTTTTTTTGTGCCTAAACCGAACCAAGCAGTAACTACAGCACTGTCACATCATAAAGTGCTAACAACATTTTTTGTTGGAGGACATGTTGGGCACAATGGTGAGCTAACTTTGAAGCAGCTCATGAATGATTTTACGTTACGCTGTAAAAAAAAAAAATTCAATATATGTCTACTAGGTTTTTGCTAAGAAAACTGTCAACTGGGAGGTAATACACTACTGTGCAAACATCAACCTTTGTTTGGGATAAAAAATACTGGGTTATGGTTGTGGCTGCACACCACCTACAAACACCTGAACATCATCAACCAAAAAAATCAAAAGATGTAAAAGAGTTGGACATGGTGGTGTGATTGACAAGTGAATGGCGCATCAGTAAATGCTTAAACACCACAGAAAAAGAAGCAGCAAACTGAGCGTCTCACAAAATAAAGACACACATACTGCCTCGAAATTACAGGATCGACTTGCTTGAACTTGCCACTGAACATGTATCTGTACGTCACCTCTGCAGCAGCAGATGTAGCGGCTCACCACCGCCTCTCAAATGAAAGACTAAGCCTAAGAACTGAATAAATTTGCCCACAAACAGGAGCCAAATCATCAAACGGCCTTCCACCCTGATACAGGAGAGCGGACCGTGTGGAGGTATGGGAGACGCTGGCGGCAGCAGTGGGATGGGTGGGGTAGAGGTGGTGATGGTGGTGGGGTACTAATCGGAGAGGGAAGGAGGGATGGATGGATGTAGGAGGAGGAAGGGAGGGAGGGTTGATAAAGCCTGATCTGTGCCACGGGGCATTTATGGCTGTTGGGGATGCAGGGGGACGGGGATAGGGGGAAACGGGTGGGAGGAGGCATTGTCTGCTGTGTCCGCGCGTTTATAGGATTGAGCTCAAGTTTCCTTTGTGTTTCCATTTTGTTGAGGGATTATGTTCTTTGAGAGAGTTGTGCAAGCAGGCAGGCACACAGAGTGGAGGCGGAGAGAGAGAGAGAGAGGGAGAGAGAGAGAGGGAGGATGGGTGAGGGTGGAGGGGTACAAGGAGGGAGGGAGGATGTCTTTGTTCAGAGCATTGATCATGAACAAGACAGATAGCAGAGTGTGTGTGTGTGTGTGTACAAGCTAGTGTATCTGTGTGTATGGTTTATAGCCAGAGTGTGTTTATATGTGTGTGTACTTGAATGTGTGTGAGCAAGAGCGAGCAAAGCAAGATGTCAGGACATGTAACCAGCCATGTAACAATTTAAAATCAATTTGCCTCCCAAGAAGGAATTGCTCTGCGAGACATTTTTCCCTCCGAGCGTTTACAGGACTTTCATTCTATCTAAATAGATATCAATTACATAATCGCTTTCCGTCTCTCCACCCGGCCGCCGACTGCAAAGTTTGTCACACTGAGCTGTGGCGTAATTGTCCCCCGCGTGCATAATGTTTGGTGATTGCTTGTGACATTTGCAGTGTCATTGATCAAAGCGGGGCACAGTTGTAATGAAGACACAAAAAGCCCGCGACTGAAGCAGGGAGGGGTGGAGGTGGAGATGGCGGTGGAGGTGTGACATTTCTTCTGATTTTGCGTCAACTGAAGCAACAGTTTCGTGTTGGAAACCACCTCCTTTCCCGCAAACGTGATTCCCAAAAGTCACATCCAAAACAGTTTTCTCTCATTAATCAATTGGTAATGGATGAAAGTCTGCACCTCTCCACAATTCATCAAAAATTCAAAATGAGAAAAAAAGTAACTGGAAGTCTTAACTGGTGATAATCTGAGCGCTGAAAGTTTTCCAACTCCTCTCATTTAAAAAAAAATACACCCTGCTGCCTTTACCTCCTTCCAACCCCACGGGGTAACCACATACCCATTGTGTTTTCCTCAACTTGTTAAAACACCACATGGTACATTTGCATAGGATAACCAACATATAGCAAATCATTTGCATGCCTGAAAGTGCACTTGAGTAACCGTAATTACACGTGACACCAATTACTCTGTTACTTTGTATTAAATTATAATGGAAAATTCCACTAGAGAATTGGAGCCTAATTGCATCTTAATTTGCATAATTTTGCATATTAATCACATCTCCAATGAATAATAAATTTCAGCAGATTTTTTAATTTATGCACAGATACAAAAACAAGTTGAAAAATAATTTGTGAGAGAAAAAAAATCAGGAACTATTACTTAGAGCATTTGTGCTAATTTCTCTCATTAGCCCATGCTCAAGTCAAAGATATCTCTACTCTTGATCAACAAGCTTTGCTTTTTGAAATTGAGAGTTAGTTAAAGCTTAAATTTAAAAGAAATGGACAAAGCAGGAAAAAAAAGAAATGGAGAAACATAAATTTTGGAAATTTCCATGCATCCATTTTACATAAAACTTTGTGGCTCTATTTAAGGCTCTTTCCACTGCAGAGATGCCAAATGCATTCTACAATGATAATTCAAATCACTTTCTGTCTCTCCCTTTTCTCTCTCTCTCGCTCTCATTTTTTTTCCTGGTCAACACCTGTGCCTGCTATTGTGCGTGGCTCCCTGCCAGCACACACAAAATCCAATACCTGTAGCCCAGATTAAATTCAAATTTACAAAAACAACATATTTTCAGATTTAACATGCCATCCTTTCCAGCAGAAAAGTTGACCGAGTTATTTTATAAACCCGATAATGAAGAAAGACGAAAACAAAAACTAAAATCTGCTCTTTTTTAAAGTCCATTATCACTTCACCGTGGAACATTTTCAAAACTATCAAGTTGGAATCAAAGCAAAGAAATTGCAGAAGACATAAAACACTTTAATCAGTTTTATATCATGTATATTTCATCAAGACATATTGTTCCCAACCTCTTATGACTTCTCACCCTTCAAAAAAAGAATCTACTTGCAACCCATTGACACAGGCCACACACGTCTTTAAGTTGTGATTGGTTCAACTAACTTGTCTGATCACATTTTTAGAAAGAGGCTTCAATCATTTATGATAAAAATGGAGATTTGAGGAAAATAAGACAGAATAAACATAAAATCACTCACCACATTCACTCATTCACCACTTGCTATGGAACAAACACTTTGTAGTTTACGGAGATTTGAATCACTCATTTTGCATCATTGACAGCCGCAGTGTTGTGATGACTGTGATTTTCACATCTATGTACGCATTATGGAACCATTGAGTTTTGTGCATCTTTGAGAAAGGACAGTAAACAAATTGCACTGTATAATGAGTAAGGAATTATTTTAGATACGATTATAATTTTGTGGAGCTGAAACATGTTTGTTTTAATTGTCCTGTGACCCCTAAGACTGACCTGAACTACAATGTCTGACATCCATATTCTGCTTTACAGAATTATTTTAATGGAGTGGTTTTGTCCAGAAAACATAAAACTATATACTCCAGAGCTGTGTGTGTTATTAATTAAGTTGTCTTATCATTACTGATGCACCATATCCAACCTCTGCTCCACCAGTGACCTGCCTAACACACTCTGGAGGTTTGCTGAACACAACATCTTCATCCCTGTCAGTGGATGTTACCCAGGGGCTCAGCTGTGGACAACAGTGCCTTTCAGTGGTTCAACAGAGGAAAGAGCTCAGTGCAACATTACAGCTCACACACACACACACACACACACACACACACACACACACACACACACACACACACACCATCTGTGTGACTCTGAATTACATTAGAGGGCCTTTGACACTCAGAGCGGGAGTGTCCTACAGCAGCCTAAACAGCAAGAAACACCCTAACAATTCATTCAGAAAGATTCAGAAAGTGGAGGAGTAACACTGACAGTCAAGGCCTCAGTGCCATCCCAGCCACCAAAGAAATATTTCACTAGACATCAAAATATTGAATTTCTTACCCACCACATTTATTCATTTAACTGTTCAGTTACATTTTCTGTAAATTTTATCTCCCTAGATAGCACTCTAACTGCAACTTCAAAGAATATACTGTAACTCGTGGCCAGAAACACAAAGTGCCTTCATTTCATTTTAATTTAACTTGTTTGCCTTAAAACTGTCACATTAAAAGATAATCTCTCTGAGGATCAGAATCAGCCTCCATTTGTAATTTATCTGTATTTATGAGAATGTCAACTCCTCCTCGGGTTGTTGAAAGCTCTAAATCCCACAAACAACACAGAGAACATGACCTCTGTGTCCTCAGTGGTGGCCACAACCCTGCTGCTGTGATCAATATGGCAGAGTGGTTTTAAACTGGTTTTTGAGGCAGTCTGATCACTGAAGAATCTACTTGCTCTCTTGCTTGTTTGCTTTCTTTCTGGGTGGCAGTAAACCTCATGTATGTGACGATTTTCTCATGAGACAGTTTACAAGTTAATTTTTCAAAAGCAAAAAAGCAACAAAAAAGCCTAGGGCTGGCAACCCTGTAAAGGGCCCAGAGGTTTAACTACATGTAAACCTGTTTACTACACATCTGTTAGGACAGATAAAGTACAATATCAAGTTAGGCTGGGTCTGACATAATGAACTAACTTTTGTGGCCCTGTCTTTAAGAGAGACACTATGTCAAAATCTTTACTATTTTAATGTTTATTACGCTCAAAAATTTTGCATATTTAAATTAACACCACATTTTTTGTTTGTCTTCCTTCCTATCTTTACTCCTTTAATTCTTCCTCCTCCTCTTCCTCTGAACCTGGTTAAACATGTTGATTACGGTGTGATAAACAGCAGCCTGGACTCTAACTCTTTTTCACTTGTGTGTTTATCTGCAGATTCTCCGACAGTTAATCCCATCTTGTGTGGAGTCGTTAATATTCTGCTCCATTCGACTCGCAGATGTAAAAAGCATTCTCAGCTGACACACATAATTACTATGATACATCCCGGAAAGGTTTCCGTGTCTGAGCGCAATCTCAAATAACCAAGTGCTGCGCTGCTAATTATTGATAAATAAAATTAGTTGGGAGAACTTCAGGTGGGCGGGGTTCGCGCGCAGGTGTCTGCCGTGTGCGTGTGAGCACGCGCGCGCATAGAGGGGGGAGAGAGCGACGGGGAAACGGCACTGACCTGTAATCACCGAGAACAGCGGGGACTTAATGATGTTTTGGTCTGCTGATCAAATTTCACATTTTCGCACAATCATTTTAGGCACCTGCGCAGAAAACAAAGCCTGGGCGGAAACTGCTGGCCCGTAGGAACAACTGGTTCTGCAATGTTTGTTTGTGTGTGTGTGTGTGTGTGTGTGTGTGTGTTCTTGTATGTGCAAATGCACTTTTACTGGCTTTTTGAATGTTTGCTTTTATTGTGTTAATAATACATGCACGCCCAGACACCATTTAAAGTTTGTTTTGTAGTTTTCTCATACTTTACAACACACACACACACACACACACACACACACACACACACACATACAGGACATGAGACAGATAAATGGATATTTATCTCCCTCTACTGGATTCTATCAGTAAAGCCACTTTGCTGCCTTTAAGTGCTCCTTGTAAGTTCCGGCAAACACAGTTATAGAGACACAGAACTCTTGATCAGTACAAATATTATAAGGTATATATAAAATAAACATTTAACATGGCTTTCCTGAACACACATTACTGATGAGCATAAAAGTAATCCAGACCCAGCTATCACTCTTAAATAAAATACTCGACTTTAACAGTGACATAAACGTTATAAATAACATTTAGTGTCAGATGATTAGGCTGCTGTCTGCGGTAAATCATATCTTATATCTTATCTTATAATATCTTATCGTATAATGTGAGTCATTGTATCTGAGCTGATAGTCCCCACATACGGTAAATTATTAGTTTGCACTTGCGTATATCACTGTATGACAAAATGTCAAATGTATTGACCTGTATACTGTTCTTCCACCACATCCCATCCTCTATAACTTCCCACAGGCTTCAACTTTTTTACTATCCTGAAGGAGATTTTGTTTGAAGGCCATGACAAGGAGCAGCAGCAATCTACTAGTCATAGACAAGCAAGCAAATAAAATGTATTCAGTAAAAGGAAATCTACCGATTTAAAGTAGAACAAGCAAAAGACAGAGCCACTCCTGCCATATTTTGGATGTGGAAGTGTAACCAACGCCTGGTCGTTTCTGTATTTCCAGCAGCACTGGAAGGCAGCAGTCATGTGTGTGTACGTCGTGTACACCATAAGGATTATGGGTACAACATGGGGTGAGTTGCATAAGGTTACCTAGGCAGCTGTGGTAACGGAGGCTGTTTCAGCCTTGTTTCTCGGTTCACACGCCGCATGTAACGCTGCGTCCACCCGGCTCTGATGCAGCGGATCGCCAGCCTCGCTGCATGCCGGGAGCTCGGCGGCCTCGCGGTCTGCGCCTGGAAGAAGAGCCTGACATGCAGCAGGCAGCCGGTCGAGCACCACCAGCAGTGGGCGGGGGGGTGTGTGCGTCCTGCGCGTCCTTTCACCGGGGATCACGGAGCACAAGGCCGGAGATTCTGCAGGCGGAAGTTTTCGTTTGCCGCTCAGAGACACAGACTTTACGGCTCCCAGCCGGGAACCGGCGGGCCGGCGGGGCGCTCGGGCGGTCAGCCCGATATATCCGTGGTCGGCATTCCGGACCCGCTCACATGGATCCGGTGTAAATTCATCACGTACCTCATCGATTTGTTCTTTGAGTTAGACCTCAACTCTGTAGAGTTTGACAGAGGAGTAAAGCAGGTAACTACCGACGGAGGAACCAAAAGGTCTCTTACCAACCACTACTGCATCGTTATAGGAAGAAGCTGGGTAACCCCTCTCTGTATGTGGTCGATAAAAGGCCTCCTATCTCCTAACATCGCGTTTTATTCTCTCAGTGTATGTGGCATTGGTTTTTGAACGCTTCCTGTGACTCTTCAAATGTAAAAATGAAAAACTGAGGTTTTGGCTTTGCCACAAGGGGTTTCATAGAGGTCAAACTTAAGGTGAGATAGATGAAAAAGCTACAGCAAAGGTGAACAAGATCTAGACAAAATTTATAGCTTCTTACTTTAAATAGGCGTTTTTAAAACAATGAATCTCAACACTGCAAAACAGCAACTAGGGGGTAAAAAGGAACATAAGAAAACACATTCTGCTGATGAAGATAGTATCTGATTTAAAGCTCCAGAGCAGCTGCTAAAAGGACCTCGAGGGGAAATTGAGGTTCCCACCCTGGCTTGAAAGTGAAGTATCAAAGTTAACATGACCAGTGCAGCCCACAAACATGTATGTATTGATAGGAACTGAGGCACTAACACTATTGACAATGATACAAGTAATTAACACCCGTCTTGTCACCCATCCCAGGCTTTGATCCATGTCTCCAACACAATGTCCAGAGGCAGATACCATGAACTGAGGGGGATACTGTCCCATGAGGTAACAAATAATGCACATACTGTACATGCACTCACAAACTGAAAAAATTCAGTTGTAATATACACTAAGTGTCACTAGATTAGACTCCTGTGTTATGGGGAATTGTGTTCACCTCCATAAACAGCCAGTTGTAAAAATAATCCAGTTACAATATGTGGCAGTCCGACAGTATAATAAATTCTGCACATCCATATCTAAAACAAGGGTCTACTGATCAAATATAAGTCATCAGTTTTTGGTCTGACAGTCTCTTTTGTTCTTCCAGATGGTAGAATATGTTGAGAAGAGGTGCAGGTCTCTCACTAATGCTCAGAGGCAGCAGCTAGCTGTTGCATTGGATGATATTATATTTGTGCTTCCAGAAGACGTGTCTGTTGTCTTTGATCAATATGGTGAGTTTTGTACTATTAGTTTTCATACACTGAGAACTAGGGTTGGGCAGTGTGGCCTATAGATGCTGGATTTAACCCTCTAATGAATACAATCACACCAGTATGACAAATTTGTGGTACCCAGACCAGTACCAGATGAAGAATCCGGTGCCATTTCTTTTCAACCCGCCTCCATCTCTTATAACCATTTCTGAACTAAGCACATAAAAGCTCGCTCTGGTGCTTCACTTCTTTTGCTCTCTCCTGGTTCTTTCCATGTCCCTTCCAGATACAAAAACACATCTCACCTATGTAGGTCACACACATTCAAGAGTGGTCTGGAAGGGCAGGCAAGTGTGTATGACCTATATAGGTGAGTTTTTTTCTTTTAGTGTCTGAGAGCCATATGAGAGAGCCAGAGAAGCAAAACACCAATGCAAGTCTCATGCCGGCACCTTAAAAAAATTACACGACAAAGTCCTAAGTCCTACTTTCTCCATACAGGTAGAAAGTACTGCTTCATCATCATGAGGTTCTGGCTCCTGTCTACACATGAAGGCCCAGATGACCCAGAGGGCACAAAAATCTTCAAAGTGACCTCTAGTGAAGACGGCAGCCCACAGAAGAAATTAGCGACTGCTGTCTATGAGTAAGTATTCAGCCCGTCCTCTGTACACTTATCACAAACATGCAACGTGTCTGACGGTATCGATTACAATCAAATCTTCCTTCCTTCAGCTTTGACATTTTCAGATCTATTTCATGCCGTGTGTGCTGGCTCTTTCTGCATAATGCCAGTTTTTGATCATTCATTTGCTCAGATGTTCTGTGCAAAGATCTGTTTGCTTTATTTCTCAGAATAGAGTATGGTGAATTGCAATTAAAAAGGTACAAGTATTTACATAGTGAAATAATTATATGTTGGCAAAGGCTCAAAGTTACCTGCAGGCCTTCTAACATATGGCGAGTCTGTATTTGTTGGGTGGATAACAGAGCCACAGCTTCACAACAGCTGATGGTGGTTAGTTGAATGTTTTTCAAATAAATGTGAAAATGATCATTTCTAGACAGTGTAATGGGTATATGGATGCAGGTTCATCTAGTATTTAAATCCTCACTTTGGGAAATGGTGAAAGTGACATTAATTTTTCAGGGGGGGACTAAAGTAAAGTAAGAAACATTAATAAAAGTACTGATTGGTAAGTAACAAGAAAGTGACAATCCTATGACTGTATTCACTTCAACACTGTGTCTACATAGCTACTATAGTGGACATTGCTCATCAGTAGAGCAGCAGAAGCTTCAGTCCTCAGTCAGTGTCTATACAGGGTGTGTTCAGGTACAGTACTGCATGTAGGTCATTTGCATTTTGGCAATGCTTACGATCTCTGTAGATGTGTATAAAGCACAGGAAGGTTTACCAGGTTAGATCCTTTAACATTTGTGTAACACTTTCAACAAAGCCAAGTCTGAATTGAATGGCAACAGATTAATGTAAAGTTTACAGCAGCACAAGGACAAACATGCAATGAGGAAAATTAAGTACAAATCTTGTCCTTATTAAGAGCACAGTACAAATAAATCTTAAATAATATATGGATGTATTTATAGATAAGTCTAGAATCACAAATAATAACAGTTTTAGCTCCCTCCCTTTTTACATTTGGGATTTTAATTCATGCATGGAAACAATTCTGAATTTCGAGCGCAATACTTACATACAAGCGAGTAAAGGAAAAGTCACAACATAATGTCTTTTCATTCTGTGCTGGGTCACTATCTGGCTTTAGAAAATAGTAGAACTTTCTGACTAATACATGATGACTCATTCGTGATGGTCATTAACTAAGGCTTATAAATATCACTGAGCTTCCGCCTTGATATCTATTGAACTCACCACTGCAGGTACTGAATATTGTGCAAGTATTGTGCTTTCTGTAAAATGTCTTCTCATGTCTGAATAAAGGAGGAGCACTGACATAATGGACATCCACGTCTGAATAACAAAAAGCTGTGACTTTCACAGATGGAGCCAGCAATAGTACATAGTCTATGTAGGCTAATGACTGTTTTGTCATGTAAAGAATCCAGTTCTGGTTCTGCATCACTTCAGCTGCTCTGATTTTAGTTTAAAGAACCACTGACGTTTGCTGCTGTGAGAAAAAACAAGGAAATAATTTCACTCCCAGTGCATGTAACAGTTAAAGCCTATCAGTAATCCGGTTAGTTGTTGGACCACACGGTGGGGTCTATTCTACCTAATGCCCTCCTATCTAGTTGGCCAGATTCTCCTTCCTATTGTTTCAGGTCTTAGAATCCCCTCTGAGAAAGCCTGTTATACTTCAAATGTTATCCCAGAGGCTAGCAAACAGACAGTTCAGCAGAATAAGGGCGCCATTTTCAGAATCCTTACCTCATTATTTTCAAGGTGAAACACAAAGCAAAACTTAGTCTGAATGTCAGTCATTGTCAGTCTGCCTCTATCCTCAAGACTTAAAATGAACTTGTACAACTAAGAATTTAAGATGCAGCTTTTATGAATTTTCAATGGAGGAGACCCTGGGTATGCATGATTTACATTAGTCTGGGGAGCTGGTCATGTTTTAAATGAGGGTAAACTAAGAAAGCTCCTGTTAAACATGTCTGCCTCTTTCCTTCCAGATTCCACCGAGAGCTGACGAGGGGGGCCTCTCCTGACTGGACCGTCACCACCGTTTGGCACTGGCACTGGAAACTGGCTGAATAATTTGACGCGACGCTGTGAGGCCATTTGTCACTCATCAGGACGCAGCAGCAGACTAGTGATCAGCTGAATTTATTTATCCGTGAAAGACAATAAACTGGACAGCGTACAAGGCGAGCAGCAGTCATGGAACGGGACCCAAAGCCACAACACTGAGTCTACACAGACACCTGAAGGCCTCAGAACTTGATACATGAACCAGTCCTCCTACTTGAAGGTTGTCCTTTGACCCCAAGATGCCTTTAGAGCCTTCCTCCAATGATTCACACATTTGGAAACAAGTCAAAGCAGCAAGTAACACCCATTAAGTGTTTTTAGCTGAGATATATGGACAGAGTGATGAGGTCACTGGAAGAAGACTTAAACTGTTTTTCTCTGAAAACTTCTTAGTTTCTAAGGTCAAAAATGAACTTTGAGCCTCAGCCACATTGAGTCTGTTAAACCAACATCTTGTGTCAATAAACTGTTTGATCATGGCACCAAATTGTACCTATAATCATTTAATGTACATAGAAAATCTGCCCTCACAATCATCTGGCATTGCACTGATAAACTAAGGGACTGTAAAAATAGAATTACGGCCTTGCAGTTGCATGCCTCATCCAGTCAAGTTGCAGGAAATATGTTCACAATCTCGCCTTCTGTTCCTGAGTTCAGGTGTTGAAAAATGTCCAGAAAAGTGTCTTTGCAGAAAATTATGTTATCACAATAAAGTTTATCTTTGACCTTTTGGGTATAAAATGTCATTTATGACATCATGTTATCCCATTAGACATTTGTGTGAAATTTTGTTAGAATTAGGGTATGAATTCTTGACGTATGTGTTTTGAGAATTCACAGTGACTTTGACCTTTGACTTTTAATAATCAAATCTAGTCAGTTCATCCCTGAGTCCAAGTGGACGTTTCCATATTTTCCTCTAGATGTTCCTGAGATATTGTGCACACAAGAATTGGACACCCGGATGGACCCGAAAACATAATGGCTCTGACCACAGCTGTCGCCAGCATAAAGACATAAAAATCACAGATGTTGTAAGGGCGGCTGAACCTTATGTTTCATCAATAATAAAGGCCCTCCCCAACCCTCCCTTTCCAAAAATATGGTATTGTCAAAATACTATAGAAAAACATGTATCCTTCTGTGCATGGTAAACTGCACCTTTAGGAACCCAGGGGTCAAATTAAAGTATCATTTGGATCTTATAATATCATCTTAATTAGCCAGAATGAAAAACAAATTCAGGGTGAGAAAAAAAAGTGTTCCCAACATTTCATCCAGCAGTTTTTGACCTCACCACCAAAAGGTAAATGTAACAGCATTAGCATTAGCATTAAAGACGAAGTCCTTATATTTCATGAATGTATTCTCCAAATGTGATCAGTGAAACATATAAGGGACCAAATATATTAGTATTCTGGTACTTGTGATAAGAAGCAAAGTGAAACAAGATAATCAATTTTCCATAGTAGGCAGGAGGGGGCGTATGTTCTGGTACATGGTTGTCGGCAATGCAGCTGACTGTTCAAGAAAGTACTTCAAGAAATCACAACACAAGTCTTGGACCAAGTGAAAATACTTGTTTAGCATCGCTGCAAGCAAGAATGACAAATTCTACCAGAAAAATTCTCCACCTGTTTAACTAACTCAAACACAGCCTGTGTCTGAGCCCACGGTCACTGCCAGAAACATGTCACTTGTCAAAAACATCACGTCTGACAGGCTCGTGAATGCCGCGTGTCATCCCATTCTGCTAAAGCTTGCTGCAATATTATTAATGTTGACAACATATCTGACAAACAGAGAGGATTCTGTCATTAGCGGCCGCTAATTCATGCATAATGAAATACGCTGAGGATTATTCTAATTTTCCTGCATAGTAATATGCGGTCTGTGGAAGTTTGCGTGGGGGTTTTTTGGTTCCAGTAAAGCATCTTGCAGAGTCATAATGAGATTAAATGAGTGCAGTTAGCTTAGCACATGTCAATATGCTCATGGATATGGTGAGAGCACATTAAACAATTTACCACGCCTGTGCATCACTCAGTTTAATGGAAATTAACAAAAAAACAAAAACAAGTGGCGAATATACAAAAAGCTAATGTTTTTTTATTAGTTATTTTACTGTTTTGTAATGTTCTGACATGTGGATCAGTCGAGGCTGTGTGCCAACCTGTTTCATTAATCTGGTTAGCGAAACAGATTGCAAACAATTCCTCACACCTCTTAGAGAGTCTGTGTCTGTTTGTATGTCTGCATGTATCTGAGCTCCAAGAAGCCATAAATTAATTGTGCTCTCTCTGTCAGACTCATTTTAAGGTTGATTAATAGAATTACAAGATAAATATGCTTGGAAATCAAATCTAATATTCTGACAGAACAAACGATAAGGTACGGAGTGTGTACCTCTCTATATTTACTCAAATCTTTTACAAGCACGGCAACAGTCTCGCTGGCTGTTGTCATTAAGTCCAAAGCAATCAATTAAAGATTTAACACTGTTTCACAGCAGCTTAGGTGTACCAACAAAAGATGGCATGTTGCTTTGAACAAAAAGACGCTGAAATGTTGACACGACAAATTAGCTGTTTCTATGCATTAAATTATATTTTTCATTTTTTAATAGTGAAATTGATTCTCTATAAACAGACATGTAATGGGGAAAAAACTTCTTTTGTTTACTGACATGTTTATTTCTAGTGAATTTGTGGTGCAACTAATATTATGACTGATGAATACTAATGATGGTTGAGAGCTTCTTAATGCCTTACTTTGTTTGGGGTGCAGGAAAATGGAATCAAGACAAAAAAATAATAATAATGTAAAGACACTATGCATTTCAATATACAGAAAATATTTTAAACTATAATTTATACCTCAGCTTTTGAAAAAAAAAAAAATTCAGTGAAGAAGATTTTCTGGTATTTGTACTGTTCTATGTTATACTGACAGGAAACTGGACTCAATATTCAGGCAAGAGGAAAGACAACTGTAAGTCCTAACAGAGATAAGGCACAAAAATTTGACACATCAAGATCAAGAGCCGAGTCAAACATGAACGTGTCACAGTAAATAGTCATGATAGTCACATTGTGTATCTAAAGAGGTAAACCCCACCCATTGCCCTCTTTGAGAACAGTTAAGTCAAAGTTTATTTATTGGTGTAAAACGTGCTCTGTGGTACAATGTTGGCTGCTATAAACAGTGCAAGTAAAACTACATTGAAGTTGTTTGTTGCCATTCCCAATGATGAAGGCAGAGCTTCAAAATGTAGCTCAGTTCTCCAGCATATCATCATATACAACCAACCTGATGGTGTAAGATATAAGTCCAAATATTAAAAATGCGTAACAGGTGCAGTATGTCTCTTCACATAACCTTCTTTTGAATGGGTGCTCTGCCAGAAACTAAGTGGCTTCCAGCGAATTCATGAAATAACAGGAAAGGCAGCACTCCAAAAGCACATAACCCAAAAAATGGGTCAAGAGGAAGCTCAGATAAAGGTTTATATGACAAAACACATTAGTCTGATGTTAGCCATTAAAAGATGTTTCATTTTTAAAAGATGTTCTATGGAGAGCTGCTGTGCTGTATTTATTGTTTCAACGAATTCATAACCAGAATCATGCTAAAGTAACAGTGGGAAAGTTGAACAGATTAATAGCATGTGGGATTTACCTTTGAGTTATATATTATATTTTATATTATAATAAATTGAGCTGATCGCCTGCACAAGACATAGTTCTTAGCATTTAGTTAGTTCACCAGCCAATTCAAACAAAACCCACTGTCAAAAAAGATTAAAATAGAACATTTTGTTTGCCTGGAGTTCATAGAGATTAATGTAAGAATGCATCACTTCCAACAGAGCAAAGCTCAAACTGAATACTGACTTTATTCATTCAGATCTCCAGTGGCTGCCACCTACATTCATATAAGCAACCCTATAATAATAAAGAATTGTCATATTGCTCCAGATGCTTCAGAATAAGTGTCCCAATTGTAAAGACAGAAAATGCAGAACGATTATGACTTGCATTAAAAATGCCTTTTTTGTTTCTCTACGCTCTCTACACTACGCGACAATGTGGTTACTTAGATAATTGAAATTTTTACTTAAAGTTGTCAAGTGAAAAGTTTGACAACACAACTACCTTGACCTTTAGATGAATATTTCCTCCTACATGTTTTGGGCTGCAGAAGCCCAATCTTCTTCATTATGTCAAAAATGCACTCCCATTAAACTAAAACATTTTCCAAGTTTTGTGATGGGGAAACACCGTTCCAGTAAAAAACATCTTCAGGACTACATTGCTTTTATTTCCTTAAGTACAGTACGGAAAACCTCAACACAAACCTCCCCGTCCGGTTGCTTTATGGACGCCAGCTTCCAGGCCTCTTCAAAGGTTTCCTCAGAAATATTCACACCCACGTTCCTGAAGATCTCTGCAATCTGTGAAGAAGATGATGAACAATGTCAGCAACAAAAAACCTATTACACTGTCATATAATAGCTGTGACATTTATCCCTTTTACTGTATTTTGGACCTCACTGCACAGAAGCAACCTGCAGCAGCAGGATACCTATAATGACCAATGTGGAAAAAGAACTGAACGAATATAAAAACAGGCTGGTGATGATTAAACTCCTTAGAGGTAAATGATGATTCAAACAACAGATGACAAACAAATTGAAGAAAAGAGAAAGGGAGTACTGATACTACAGGGAACATCCAATTTAACAAAACAAAGGCTCAAACCATATTTGACACAAGCATTTAGCTTAAATTATTAATAAAACAGCTTCACAGCATGAGTTGAAATTCCATTGAAGACTTAAGAGTTCAGAGACTTACTGAATATGTAATAGAGAAAAAAAACAAAAGACTGTCTACTGCTGAAGTTCCCAACAGTGCATTTATCTCATACATTAAAATGAAAATGTAAGTGGAAAGATTATAACCCTCTAATGTCTGAGAGAGAGATATTGACAGTTAAAACTGTTACATAACGGAGGCTGAATACATGTATTTTAAGTTGCTTTAGACAGAAATGCCTGCACTGGAATAGAACACAGAGTGGTTGTTTGTTTGTGTGAAGCCAGGCCAACAAGTGTGACGTTCAAGATTTGGTTGATTTGTCAAACACAGGGGTAAGTAAAAGCATTAAAGACAGCTGCATTCATTTTGTACAACAGATCCAGGGTGCTGGCATTGTGCATGCTCCCTCACTGACATGACTTACTGAGACACCTAAGTAGAACAAAGTCATCATTAACGTTGTTAGAAAACACCTGTGCTTTCCTGCTGTTACAGGAAAAAAGGTCTACACTACACTAACATCTGTGGTGGTCACTAATAAAGGTTTAATCTTAATTTCATGGTTGTTTTTCCAATGACATATAATATAAAAGAATATCTGATAGAATAGCTAAGCCAAGGGTAGCGAAGGTATACAGTGTCACACTGCCTTCCCTATATTAACTCAGTCATTCTTATTTTTTGATTTAGGTACACTATACCCATGGCTATACCACTGATTTGGTGCAAAGTGCGTACCTCAGTCTTAGTGCGAGGACAGAACAAGTGTTCCTCGTGAACACCCCGGAGGGCGTGAACTGATGGATGCAGGAGATCTGCAGCTGTGGATGTATCACCATAGTTTGTGGTGTCACTGACTCTTTTGATGCGTGGAGCTGGAAGGTCGGAGCGCACAGACGGGATGCCGTAGCAGCGACTGTCTACATAAGAGACACCAGATGTTGAGTCAGGATTTTTAAATTAAATGTATAAAATAACTGTAAAACTGTTGCTTATCAGTCAAAAACAAATTATGTCCTCAAATATGTGTATTTTTCAGTTTACAAGTTATATATAAAGAATGGATGGTTGTAATAAGTTCACTTATTTCATTGATTCCACAATGGTGATTTCAATTTTGTCACAATGATGATGGTCTGCATATTGCTGCTATCGCTGCTTTTTTAATCCTTGATATACACTGTACTACTCTGCACTGTGCATTCTGACTGCAATCATGTTTTCACCCACTGGTCCCACTTGTTCGGCTTTAAAAGACAAGAAAAATGTCAAGTGGTGAAACTACAGTCATTTTGTCGGTCTATTATTTTCTCGTCTACAGTAGACACATGTAGCATTGTGTGTGGATACGTGTACAACACACTGCAGCAAATGACTATTGCTGACTTACTCGATGTGAGCGAAGCATCACTGATGGCCCCGATGAAGGAGGAGGAGGTGATGAAGTGGTCTGGGACTGCCCTGGGTCGCCTCAGGGTCCTGAGAGTCTTCTTTGAGCTGCCTGGCTCTATAGGCTCCAGGTCCTCAGGTTTAATCAAGGCCTGGGAGGCAGGAAGCTGTTCTGATTCTGTCAAAGGCTTCCTCTCTGTGTTAGCTGGAGCCGAGCTGGTCTGACGCTCTGCAAGAGACATAAAATCTGTTCCTAAAAATGAGCCCACAGGTAGCCTCTGCATCATCTGTGATGCACAAAAAAAAAACAGGCTTAGTCTACTGAGTCTTTTATTGCTAGATTATGATGTTACTTTCACTGTCGTGCAGTTCTAATCCAGTACCTGAGGTTAAATAAAAAGATTCTCTTGGAGCATTATGCAAAAAAAACATGCCAATGCATTTCACTGACCATTTGTTATGATGCCTTGATCCCGAGCGTTGATGGGCATCTTGTCCTTCCAATTGAGGAAGTTAGCAAACTCCACAAAGTTTATCAGTCCGTCCTTGTCTGTGTCACAGTAATCCATCAGGTCATCAAGGACTGGCCCGCTAACATCTAGCTGGAACTGACTGCACACTGCCTGAAGGTCTGCCTTGTCAATCATTCCCTTTCCTTTCTGGTGATATATATGAAAAGAATAAATTATAGTAGCACTGTTACTTTATTACATGTCTTAACACCACGGTCACATCACAGGCTTTATGTCAAACCTTGCAACTGGCCTTTCTCACAGCAGATATCCTGACTTGTTTAAGCACAGGTGTAATCAATAATGGTTGCCAGGGAACAAAATAGAAAGCAGTGTTTATTAATGTTACAAGTTGCACCTGTGCTTTTCCTGCTATGACAAGTAAAAATGTTCACTGTGAAAAGGGCAATGGTTTGCTTTCTTTGACTATTCTTTAATGAAAAATATGTGTTTGCACAAAATCATGCTTAGCACACTAAACAAAGTGTCACTGTATTTTTTCAGGTTACTTTAAATGTGATGAGTTAAATAGTCAGCGGACTGAAATTGCAGGTCAACAGCAGTGTGTGGAAGTGTCACCCTGCCTGCTGTGATTCCGGTTGTACCTTGTCATAATGTCTGAATGCCTGCAGCAGGGAGGGGAAGTTGTGGAAATTGACCCTCTTGAGGTGGTGTCGCACTGCGTTCACCAGGCTGCGCTGTCGGTCTCGACCTCTCACATACTCCCCTGGCTTTGTGGAGTGGATTATATCTCCAACACCTGTACAAGAAGCAGGCAAGTTGTTTACAGTCTTGAACAAAAATAAAAAACCCCAGAATGTATATTGTTTTCACCCCATTTCTCATATATTCCAATATATAACCCAGGAAATACATTTTTCATATAAACTTTACCATATTCATTTGGTGGCAAGAGCAATCCAAAGGTGTGATCTGGTGGAATATTCAAAGGACTTCTGAAACAATGGGTTTAATCAGAGGTTTAAGTTAAACACTGCACAGCAAAGTATAGTCAGAGGTCACAGGGTTGATCAGAAGATGTATGACATAAACTTACATCTTGATCGCTTTGTCAGTTTTTGGCTCAATCTTTTCCCTGTTCCCAGATCTCTTCCACACAGCCTTTGGATTGTAAAACCTATGACATAATAACATGAGTGCCGGATCACGTACAACTTTATTTTACATAGATACATAGTGTTATAGAAAATAAAAACGAAACACTTGTGCCCAGGTTATATCAGTACTTACTTCTGTGACTCCCCGAGCCAGTGGAGGGTTTTGCGAAGATTACGGCCATCATTAAAGTGAGGTGTGAGGATCCCAAACCTGCTGTCCTTACTGTAGTGACTCCAGTCATATTTCCTATCAATCCTCTCACCTGAGGTAGAGTATGATGATTTTATTGTGGTGAAAAGCAGATATCACATTTCAAAACAATCAACAGAATTCAACAAATACAAAGTTGGTAGTAACAGTAAAGGCCTCATGTATAATTTTTCCATTCCTCTTACCAACAAAATAGGCATTGTGGCTGCGAACATAAGCCTCATGTCCCTCCTGGGCTTCCCTCTCCACCTCCTCAGCTGTTTTTAAAGAGTTAATGATCTCCCATACATCTAACCCTGGACAACAAGGAATGTGAGACATTAAAAAGAGAGGAGGATCCTCATTTCATTTTTGTTAAATTGATCAGCAATTACCTTATTTGATGTTGCACATACCTTTAGCTGTTTTAACACCAAACATAATTTCGTCATTATACCACGTGGGAAGTCCAATATGCTGATCACGTGATCTGCCCAGAGGTGCTTTATGACTGGAAGTGTACACTGCTTCACTGAGCTCTTCTAACTTCTTCTGGAACAAGGTCATTTGAGGAGGATTTAGCAAACTTCTGCCCTGTTGGGATCACATAAAAATGAGGAACTTATATCCATATTCTGATTGTGCATCATTAAAATGTGTATGCCTAAAACTGTGTATGCAAAGTCAGCTTTAGTCAGAAAAAATTGCAGTCTTTGCATGTGCTACATGGTGAAATAAATACAGTTTTTTTCTGAAATTGATCCAGTATACCAACAATGACATGTATGAGGTACAAAGTAATTAATCAGAAGCGTCTTAGTGCCAGTAGGTTAATAGCTTTTGGTCTTGAGCTTAGGTAAGACAGAAGTTTGGAGAGTTATACATCACATTACCTGCACAGTGGTGTTTGGCACTGATCTGAAAATTGAGATAGTAAAAACTCTCCTTATTGTCCCATTAACCCCTAAGGAGGCATGTGTGCCTGTGAGGTACTCACAGTGAGGGATGATTTGGTGCTGACGCCATGAACAAGAGTGCTGGCAATATCTGGATCATTTGCCTTGCCTGGGTGCACTCTGATGGCTCCTGGTTCTGGTTGGACGTTGTTGCGGAATTTTCTTATCACCGGCGGGGTGGAGGGCTGAAAGGTAAAAATGCTAATATGGCTCATTGGAGAAAGTGAACATTTACAAATCCGTCTGTCACTTGAAATTATATTCATAATTTAAGTTATGCCAAAGCATGTAGAGATAATGGGGGAAAGTAACTAAGTACAGTTAGTGTTGTATTTGAATACAGTTCTAGTACAACACTGCACATTAATGCAGCAACATTTATAACCTAATGATATATTTATCATTCTGAAATGGCCACTCCGCATAATGAACTCATTACTTAATTATTTTTAGTACTCTCACCTGACTGCAGGACTTTTACTTATAACAGAGTATTTCTACACTGTAGTATTGCTACTTTTACTTATCCGTGTGACTACTCCCTCCACCACTGGACTTACCTTTTCCCGTTCTTGTAAGCAGGTCTTCGCCCTGTCTCCCAAAGGTATTAGTTTTCCGGCCTGGTGTGCAAAGAAAAACGAGAAGTTATAGTTTCTAATGTAAAGTATCCGCCAAGACAAAGGTTTATTTGGATAAAACGTCCCAGACACAGTTAATACGTTAGCAGTACGCTAGCAAAAACGTTAGCTAGCTAACATTATTTTAAAGTTTACTTACCGTCGGTATGTTTGGACTTCTATCTATATATTTCAACGTGTAAGTGGTATTTCCGCCAGTCATATTCATCGTTAATTCACATATAGAAGCAACAGAAGCAACCACCTTTATATAGTCTTTGTCCTTTCTCCTTGGTAAAATTAAAAAAAAAAAAAAAAAAAACTTTCTAGCTAGCGTTGCACTAAATACGTTCCCTCTGGTCAGTTAGAAGACGTTGAGTTGTGCACCTGTTTGAGTTCCGTTGCCACGCAACTGCAGTCACTGGCTCAATTCAAAATACGAAGACAGGGTATTTTTAAAATACTTTTCAGGTGAATATTATTATTAAATTATCTAACCTAAGGGGTGTGTCAGTAAACTCTTTGAATTCATTGTAAATTGCGAATATGACCAATAATTGTTGTGGTATTTTCTTTTTATTTAGGTATACAGGTTTTTTAACCAAAGAGTCTTTACGTTAACAATTTCGGCCTATATCCTGGTGTGTGTCTATACATTTTTCATGGTTGTGTCATGTAGTTATTTGGAAAGGCACATACCAGTAAATTAGGAATAAATGCTAACATATGATTGGTCCGTCGCCCTGATACGTAGGCGGATTGTCAATTCTAGTCATCTTTCGTACGATGCGAAAAGGGAAGTTGAAAGAAGTGGGAGAGGGACATCGCGGAGCCTTATGAAATCTAATGTTACAGTTGCTGGCTGGGTACTGGACACACTGTGAACAGACACTGAAGTGCCACAAATATTGTCCTGGAGACAACATTTACATTAACTAGCTTCCTCTTTTTGGCAGGTGAGTAGCTAATATTAGCGTTAGCTAGCTGGCTAATGGCTATCCGGAGGGCTCCTCCCGATGCGGCTACTGCTAAACAACGTTAGCCAGCCCAGTGTCTATTATCTGGCTAGCTAACGTTAGCTAGCCGATACTGGAAGGGCCAAGCTAGTTAGCATAGTAACCTAACGTTGTTCGACTGATGAATCCGAATGAGTCATCATGTTTAGATCATCAGCCAGTTAATGTTAAATGTAACGATCATCGGCGACTCTGTTTAGTCCACTGATTGATCAGGTAGGTCACTGATTTAACGTCATGCAGCTAACGTGAGCTAGCTGTCATTAGCTGTACACACCCAAACCTGCATCATCTGTGTTTTGGGATTCTCAAACGTCATATAAATGTCAGTTCTGAGTGGCGTGTGTGAGCTTCGTGTGTCAGATGCTATCTAGATTGAAACTAACGACACACAGGGTAGATTATGCTCCATTACAGACAGAGATTGGTTTTGGGCTAGCTGTTGCTAACGCTAGCAGTCGTTACTCTGCTAATTCGAGCCAGTCAGCAACAACAAACAGGTTATTTGTGGTTAACTGTGTGTCGTAACGCGATTTCGACGAAGCTGTCAGCAATTATTTCTGGACTGATAGTCTATGTTTACGTGGTTGGTGATACTGAGAAATATCGAAGTTACAGAGATAATCTGCTGTTAACTGTGCAATATGGTTGATGTTGTTATTCTCCCTCAGTCTACAGACCCGTGCGTAGAAAACTGTCTCTAACTTAACCTTGAAACATTTTCCCACATATGTGCCCAGACCCGTGTCATACTAATCCCCTTTGTAACAGTCTGCCTCACATAACTTAAAGCTACAAGCAGAGCAGGAGTTGCCAAGGGGGTTGCTGTTGCAGATTTTCACAGTTACACTATTTGGCCTGTTTCACGTCACATTTTTAGAAGTTTAACTTATAATGACACAGGTGAGAAACTTTGGCAACTTTGGAGGCAGAAGTTCAGCTCTTCAATAGTCAGAATGTTGTGGTTACTGTTAGGTGGGAAAATGACTCTCTGCCATAGTCTAGTATGTTTTTGCCTTACCTGTTCTACTTATTTGCTCAGCTAGTTATTATAGAAAGCAAACAGCTATTGTTTGGCGACAAAAAAAAGTGTGGCTGGTAATATGAAACCTCTGTTAACTTGTTTGTCTATAGTGAATTACAGTAAATTTCCCTCCACTGTGAATTATCAGTCTCATTTTATCAGAAATAGAGTTTGCTTGTACAGATTTTATGCTTAGCTGTGGCCATTATGTTTCAGGGAAATATATAACTTACTTAGTCACAAGATAGAAAGCTGTGTTCCAGTTACTTAATGCAACCAAAAGCTACAGCTAAATAATTTAAGAACATCATTATCACTGTCCGTGTGAGCAGCTCATGCCTCATAGCTTGTGACAATAAAATGTCAAAATATATGTTTAATTTTCTAATAAACAGCAGATTTGTAAATTTCAGTTTTAAGCAAAATTATCTCATTTTTGAATCATTTAGATTTTCTTTATGTGACAGTGACACTTTCTGCTCTCTCTCCTGCTCAGGTATTTTCTGAGGTTTTTCACAGTACGTCAGTGTCCAGAGGAAGAGAACGGACAGTGTGACATGGCAAGTAGAGGCGGAGCTACACGACCCAATGGGCCAAACGCAGGCAACAAGATTTGTCAGTTCAAACTTGTGCTTTTAGGAGAGTCAGCAGTTGGGAAGTCAAGTCTTGTACTTCGTTTTGTCAAGGGACAGTTTCACGAATTCCAAGAGAGCACAATCGGAGGTATGTATCGTCATATCATTTTGTGAACACACCTGCAGACTTGCACACACGGTTCACACACAAGTGGAATGATCACACAAGATAATTTGCATTGTTGACAAATAGCTGTCACAAGAGTTGTATTTCCTGAAGAGTAAATAGATTTAAAAAGTGACAATTAAACCAGAGTTTGTGATTTCAGACTACAGGAAATAGTACAGTACTGGAAATTAGAGGTAAAAAAGGGGGAAAAAAAAGGGAAAAAGGGAAATGAAGAGATGACTTATCAGTTTACAACTGAAGATAGAGAAATTTGAGGAACAGAAAAGAGAACAGTAGGAATAATTGGGTGAATTCCCAGACATCCACTCCTAGTTCCTGGTATGTCCAGTGGAGTACGTGAGGTTAAAGCAGTCTGTTACCATTTACATAATTTTACACTTATTAGACAGTGGAAAATGCACTGCTGGCTGGAAATAGCATGATTGAATTAAATTCCATCCACTCCATTGCATCGTTATGCCCACACTCACCTCAGGCCAAATGAAAACACCTGTGCATTTTTAAAATCTCAGGCAGCACAGAAAGTAAATACACACTTGATGATAAGGCACAAACCAGGCATTGGTACATTTGATGTTATGACTCAGGTTATTTCTCTAATATGAATCAATATGTGTTTATATGGATAATTTAGTGACATGGATTTAAGCGCACTGAAGAATTAGTTTAAAAAAAACACACAAAAAGAAAGTCTGGATAAATCCATAACAGAGAGATGCAGTCAGTGGACAGCGATGGTTTGTGACTTGAAGGTTGCTGGTTTGACCCCCAGACAAGCAGGGTAGGTCTGGTTTGGAGTTGTACAGGGCAGTGAGTGAATGTGGATAAAGTTTCTTAAAACAAAAGAGAGAGAAGCATTGCTGTTACTGAAACTTCCCTGAGTAAAAAAAGGTGAATTCCACCCCTCCTAATGCTTCAGCCCCCATCCAGATTTTGTATGTTCTGTGTAAAATGTGTTTAATATTACTATGTCTTCCAAATGTAGACTAAGTCAAACAGATAATCCCCCTGTGTGTCTCCAGCATTGGTCTTAAATTATTATTTCACAGGAACACATTTTGTGTAGCTCAGTTGCTACAGGCTCATTTGTCATTGGCTCCTATGCTTTGTGCCCCCGCAGCTGCCTTCCTGACTCAGACAGTATGTTTGGACGACACAACAGTCAAGTTTGAAATCTGGGACACAGCTGGTCAGGAGCGCTACCACAGTCTGGCTCCCATGTACTACAGAGGTGCCCAGGCGGCCATCGTGGTCTATGATATAACAAATGAGGTGAGTCAGGAGCCAGGTTTCCTGTCATGTGTTTGTTGTTACCTGTGCTGCTTTCACCAACCGTAGTGGAAGCAACATTGTTGTCAGCGATGAGAAGATAATGGGCTTTCCATCTTAAATTTTTCTCAGTCAAGCCAAAAACAGAACCTTATTTTGGTATCTCGACAAATTAAGAGATGAGTCATCACTCAGCAACACAGTGTTTCCCGGACATATATACATCAGTCACTTGACTCCAAAAAGGTTACACATAGGGACACTCATACAGTGTGTGCTGATAGATTTTTGTTTACAAAAGATGTATTTGACTTTGAGCTTGAAACAGCAAGTGTCCACTTTTCTCTTTCTTTTAGTTCTAAAAATGTTGCTTACATCTGTAAATAGTTTTAAAATTAGGTATACACAACTTAAGTTTTTTTTTTTTTAATATATGATTTGCAAAGTGGTAATTAGGGTGATGTGAGTAGATGAAGGATTTTTGAACCCTAACCTGACGTGCATAAATTAAGTTTCAAATAAGAGAGACTGGATCTAAGGGAGACCCAGGCAAAGCCAGACACAACCCAAATAGACGCAAGGAGAATTAGACTAGATCCAAAATACAGTTGACCTGAACAGACCCTAATAGAAAGACACTACACACTGTTAATTAAATCAGCAGTAGAGAATAGCAGCTATGTAATACCATTGCCCTAAAAACTAATGTTTAAGTCATAGAAAGTAGAACAATTTGTTTATATCCTTCAAAGATAAATTTGTATAAATAACTGAAAGTCCCTCACCACCAGTAACACATTCTGAAGCCAACTGGGCGACAGATGTTGCAACAGACAACCTGACTTATTTAGTATCTGTATATCAAATTCCAAAAAGCTGTAATTTAATGGCATAAATCTAGAATGCGTCAGATTTTTCCCAAAATAAGTTCAGCTTCAGTTCACTCAAGCTCTGGTGAACTGTGAAGTTTGAAGTTGTCACTTTCTCAAAACACACCTGATACAACAACATTCAGGTCCACTCAGGTATTGGACATGATGACACACAGACCCAAAACCCTCAGCAGTAAAATAAAAACAGCCTGACCCAATTAGACTAAATAGTATTTGGACCCGGTTCAACCTAGGTATCGGGTCTAGTCTAGATTCCTTAGAAGTAAGTGGACCTGTGAAGACCTCTAGTATGAAGTACCTTCTGACACTTCTACTCAACAGTAGGTGAAAGGTCTGAGACAAAGACAATCCTTTCTCCTCAGAGCTCAAAGAAACAGTCATGTTCTTCACATTTTTTACATTTTTGACATTGTTTCTTGTGTGTGCTGCATGGCTTCTGCATGGCTCTATAACACAACCGTGCCTCCCATATTGTAACATGCTGCTCTTACTGGGACATTTTTGTTTGTTTCATATGTCATTAAAAGCAGAATTTTAATGAGACTTTATTCTGGTCTTCGATCAAAAGATTAGCAAAGGCCGGTGCACATGTCATAGGAAAGCTCCCGTTGTCCTCATCTCTCTGTCACATGGAACTTATTGTTATTTTGACTAACTGAGTCACCCCACAACCCCTCCATGTTTTGTTTGCCAGGAGTCATTTGTACGGGCGAAGAACTGGGTTAAAGAGCTTCAGAGACAAGCCAGTCCAAACATTGTAATAGCCCTGGCTGGGAACAAGGCCGATCTCGCAAACAAGAGAGCACTGGACTTCCAGGTTTGTCTTCCTCAAATCCTTTTTAATCAACAGGAGGATGTAAACAGAAGCAGGAAAATCATTACTGGAAGTTGTGTTGGTGTCTGTTGGAGCTAACATTAAATTTTCAGAGACTGATTATTATTTATGACACATTTTGACAGAAGAACACACACCTGTGTGATTGCCCCACCATCCTGTGGACTACTTAGTTTTTCTTCCATACAAACTAATGGTTTCCTGATGTTTGTTTCTTGCTTAAATAGGATGCACAGTCATATGCAGATGATAACAGCTTGCTTTTCATGGAAACATCAGCAAAGACCTCTATGAACGTGAATGAGATTTTCATGGCCATTGGTAAGTGTCTCTGCTGTAATACTTGTGACGAGTTTTAAAAAATATAATGTGCTTGTGGTCTTACTAAGCAGGACTAGTCATTAGCCCTGGTGACTAGAACCCTGACACATTCAGCCGTGGACAGTCCGGGTGATGTTCTGTCTTATGTGCAGTGCTGAAGTGCCCTTAGACAACAGTGAAAACACTGGTTGTACAGGTCATCTCTCGTGAACATGGCAGAACTTAATGCAGGTAGTTCAAAGGTGATTCATCATGTAGTTTCTGCAAAATAGATTAAAAGATGTGACTTTATGAGATCAGTGACCAAAACTACAATTTCCAGATACCCTTTATGTTTCCTGCCTCAAAGTCAATGTTAATACCTGTCTTCCATCATCACAACGTGTGCATGGTATGATAAAGTATGATATGCTTTATCTTCTTCTAATATCATTGTGGAGGACACATCTGGTTCACCCTTCAGTATCCCATAATACATTACAAAGCAGTCAGTTTTACCGGTGTATTCAGGCTGTTTTCTCCAGTCCATAGTTACTGGAATTGCTGCTTGGTTGGCTGTTTAGGCCAAGCTCTTGATGATAGTTTTAGAAATAAAGGCACATTTTGACTGTTCCGGTCTACATGCAGTGTTAGGGGGGAGGCAGAGGCTCAGCTGGGTCCTCAGGTCCTCTGAAGGACACGGTCTGGTTTGAGAGATGCAGCCACTGAACTAGAATGCAGCATTGTAAGCTGTCGCTACATTTTCATTATATAAGAGCACACAAACAGATTTTTTTTACCATAAAAGAATCAAGCAGATTTCTTACATTCTTCTTAAATAAGACCAGTCAGCTCACAATTTAAAATGTAGTGAGGTATAACCAGTGTGGCCAGTACACTGAACGTCCACCAGAGAGTGCTGGTTAAATGTATTTTACTGTATAAACTGTAAATCATCTTTTACAGTACATGTATTGCTGATGGTTCTTTAGGTCTAACACACCTCTAGTCCAACCACACAGGTGTTTTCCACTCATAACGTCTGATTAGATCCATTCTCAAGACTGTATGAACCTGTGCAGGCTGAGCTTGATTGACAGCTGCATCAATGTCCTGCACAGCTGCAACTAATTAATCAGTCAATCAACAAAAAAATCAACTAGCAACTATTTTGATTCTCATTTAATTGTTTTTAAAGCAAAAAAATTTCCTCAAATGTGAAGAGTGACGCTTTTTTCTTATATGATAGTAAATTGAATATTTTGGATTGTTGGTTGAATAATAACTTTCTCAATTTTCTTACATTATAGTAACAAAATGATTTATCAGTTAATCAAGAAAATAATCATCTGACTAATTGGTAACGAAAACAGTTGTTGATTGCAGCCCTACTCTCCTGCTAGCTTTGTTGCACCTGTATTATTTTTGTTAGTTACTGGAGGAGAAAAAAATACTAGAATTTCTCTGGAAAAAGGAAAAAAACTTCTGTTGTTATGACTGATACAAACTGGGACCAGGATCAAGTAGTGTAATAATGTTAAGCTTGCTCTAAAATAAATGATGGTGTCCTCACAGGTAAGGTCGTTTACCTGGCTTTACTGACCTTGTTGCTCTGTCATTGCAGCAAAGAAGCTTCCCAAGAACGAGCCTCAAGCTGCCGGAGCCAGTAGCGGGCGGAACCGGGGTGTGGACCTGACAGAGACGGCTCAGCCCACCAGCCGTCCCTGCTGCAGTAACTAACCCAGCTCTTCCTGCTCATCCTCCCCCCACACACACACATCCCCGCCCACTCTGCCCCCCTCCCCACACACCCCCCCTCTCTCAACTGAACAACATCTGGACATCGGGCTCCTTGGCTCTCTGACGTCAGACCTGACCCTCAGCCTCACTCCCCTGGATTAGCTAAAAGACTCTGTATAGCTGCATTTCTAATACCTTTTTTTTGTTGATGTTCTTTTTTTTTTTTTTAACTTTTTTTAAGAAGTGTATATCAGTATAATGGATGCATGTATCACTACAACGCCTAAAACACACACATTTTTGTTTCTTATTAAGTTGGAAGACTAACCCCTGTTTAGGAAAGCTGAGCGAGTGAGAAACCTGTGAACGTGTGATTGTGTCGAGTGTGAGTTTCTAAGGGTGATTTGCTGATGAGAAGGTGTAGCCTCATTTGTCACTTCACAGGGTCGACTGGATGCGAATTATGTTGCCTGTAATACTCTTGTGTGTGCGGGTTAAGTTTTACTCACAATCAGAAGAAAACCAAATTGCTCCCATCTTGAGACGCCCGGCTTCTCAGACTGTTTGTTGTGAGGCATCGATGTGTTGAGACAGTGCCAGGGAAGGACTGTCGTGCAAACTGAGAGCCCCTCCCTCCTCACATCTGTTACTTGAGAGGACATCTTCATCCAAGGCTCCTGATGGAAAAGTGTGGAAAATAATCCTAGAATTCTTCAGTTTTTTGAAAAAGTTGGAAATACAGATGGGTATAGAAGAAAAACAGCCTTGATACATGTCAGTAAAAGCAAAAAAAAAAAAAAAAGGTGACTTCTCATCTGCAGAACGATATGGGCCTGTCACATCATATTGAACAACAAAGTCTTCATGCTATGGAAAACACAGAGATTTGGAAAAGTGCGGGAACATCAGGAGTCCAAACCTGAAACCGGTATGACAGGATATTTAAATTTAGCTTTGCTGCTTTCATGCTGCAGCATCATCTAGTCCATTGCAGAAGTCCCATGTCAGTGACACCGATCACATGAAACAGAGAATCAACAGGAAAGCTGAAGACTATTGAACATCCTGCTTTGTGAGTCATCTTGCAAAGACTCAAACACACAACTAGTGCTTTGTCACACTTGGTTATTTTTTGTGAATCCTCTCTGTTTCTGTTCAGGCCAGTAGCCAACCTGCATCGGTTTGGGTGAGGAGTCAAAGAGGGGGAGAGGGGGGCTGGTTATTAGAATAGAGTTCAGACAGCACACAAACAGAAAATTGGACTACTACCCATTGTCACAAGTCTGTGGAAAAAAATATACTCTAATGTTGTTATAGGGTGCAATGTTGCAATGTTGTCTTCTTCCTCCTTTAGTACAGCTTGCAGAGCTTATGAGCTCACCAGGAAATTTACCTAGAGATTCCGAACAATTGTACAGTTCAATAGAGGTCTGCTTTTTTTTTTTTCTTTCTTTCTTTTTTTTCATTTTCATTCTAGACCTTGTCACAAACTGGTCAAATGTTAAGCAGTGGTGGTCTTTTTAGGTATATGTAGTGTTATTAACAAAATCCCTATGTGGTGTCTTGTTACTTTTCTCCTGAAATGGTCCATGGTCATGTTTGAAAGGAACTTTTATTGCATTGCACAGTGTTGATCATGTTTTAATTAATGATGACTGCCCTTCGATTTTATATGACAGACTGTATTGGACTTGCTAACCTATGGCTATAAACAGGTAGCATAATTAACCTAACTGGTGGTCTCTCTTACAGCTCAATGAATTTTAATGATGTAAAAACAGCATTACTAGTGATGGGCTGATCAGTTTTGAGTGTCTGAATACAACTTAATAAATTCAATAAAGAGGTCTCTTGCACGCCTTTTTGATCTAAATATGTCAGTGAAGTTCAGAAAGAATTTCACACAAGATTCTGCTTTTAACGAAACCAAATTTCATGATGCTCGCTGAATCTGACAACCTTTGACCTGTCAACACAACTGAGATGGTTCTTCTCTCTGAATGCAGCAGTTGGTTTCAGCTGCTAACCAGAGCTTCACAAAGTCATTTATCATCCAACAAGACGGAGACTACAGCCATGTTAGCATCTCTTAGAGACTGTACACAGCGTGGCAATAAGTTCGCTGACAATACTGGCATGTTACGTTTACCCTGGTCAACATCTTAATATAGCATATAAGCAGACTAATATTTGCTGACATTTGCTAACCAGCACTAATATAAGACTAAAGTACAGCCTTGGCTGATGGAAATGTTATTAGTTTAGCAAATATTTTGAGAGAGTGCTAGATGAAAAGCTCAGGAACATGGAAGGAGTGTTCCAAATTTCATTGCGACATTTTATGCCTTATCTTCTGAATTCCAGATTTTTAAATGCAGTAATTTCATACACTTACGCTTTTTATATTGACTTTTAACTCTTCAGTGCACAAAACAAGCCGTTTGAAGACAATTTGAAATTGTGATTTGCGTTTTTCATTATTTTAGAAAAGTACTGTTAGATCAGAGTGGTCAAAGTCAAATCAACTGAGGCTGAGATATTCTGACTTCCACACTATAGTATAATAAAAAATACTGGATCTTACAATTTGCATTATGTGACTTGATAACGCTGTTTTGTTTTCCCTTCATCTGCCAAATACCCACGTCTTTCAAACTCTTCACTCCCCCACTGTATCTTTTTCCTCTTTTCTCTTTTGTCAGAATTAACTAAACTGATCTTAAAGTGTAGATTATATCTTTGTCAGTTAATCGATAACAAAAATAACCGCCAGTTGCAACCTTGCTTTTAACCAAATTTTCCACTCTCTTGCTTGAGCTCTGTTCTCAGTTCCAGGTCCCATGTTTCCCACTTATTTCCATCTTTTGCCTCTTCTCTCAGCTCTTGGCTCTGTTCCATCCAGACACTTCACACACCCTCAAAGCCCTCTCTAGATGAGTCCTCTGAACTCCAGACCTATGTGATCACATGTTTGGCCGAGACTCAAATCCCTGTGCAGAAATGACCTCCTGGTCCCGTCAATTACAGTCCTTACAACCTCATTAACAGCCTTGTACATCCAGCACCACCCACACACACACCGCTGGAAGCAAGAGGTGATAGATAGACAGAGGAGGTGTAAGGGTGCACCACACGGGGATCAATAACCAATTAAACTCGTGATCTCTAAGTCGTCGAGACCTCTTGTAGACTTGATGATGTCCCTGGACTCTGCTGTGTATATCTGAAGGGCCGTTTCATGAAAATTACAAAACATTTTCTCTCTCTCTCTCTAGCGGTATCTAGTCATGGAGATTTGGAGATTTTGCATCAGATTTTGTTTTTAGTGCTCACAGCATTTAAACATTATATTTAAAGACTGAAATAGGAACGCAAAATAATTGATCTGATCATCTTAACAGCCCACTGTCAAAAGTTGTCACAGAGGCTATTTCAGTAGACGTGAGGCCAGATGAAAACTCCTCACATTTAAGTTTTTAAAGAGATTTTCATTTACCTCCATAGAACTGATATGGCACCATAAATCGTGACCTGAAAAAATAAAAACAAAACCTCTGAAGCTTTTGATCATATCACATCTCCATCAGGAGAGTGAACGTGTGCAGAGAAAAAGTTGAATCCGGTTCCAGCCCAGTTGTCGTAACTGGGCAAACTGATGAATCTGCTGGTGAAGTTGCTGATCATGTGATATGATCAAAATCCACACAGAACGGCTACTAAATGGACCCTGTGGTGAGACCTAAAACTAAAACTGTCTGTATTATATATTCAATATTCATTTTTTTCAATCGCTTCTGCATAAAATTCCATGACATATGTTTTAGTTGTTAGTTGTTTTATGTTTGTCGCCTAAATTGTAGTAATAATTTGCTCAAAGCTGAGGTAACTGTAAAGATTCAAACTGAAAGAGATTTTTCTACATGTCACAGGCTATGTGTTACTCTGCTTTACCACAATGTGCCCTTATTCGTGTTGAGAACCACCACAAACCACAATGGCGACACAAGGCAACTTTCTTTTTTTTTTTTTTTGCATAAGTCGGATGGCATTTTGCTCTCATCACAGATAAAGCCTGCCAGAAAAGCTTCAAACAAATGTTAGACCCTATGAGTAACTGTGTCGCCTGCTGCTGTGCTGGGAGAGCTGCCCATCTACGTTGTCCAGAAAGTTAAATCACAACCCTTTGATGAAAAGTTCAAACGTAAAATGAATACCGACCACAGTTTGAGATTACAATCTTTCCACTGGGAGATTTTAACCCCTGATCTTTCCCACTGTCAATCAGGTGCTGCGCAACCGCTCAAACAGACTGGAAATTTACTTTCTGCCCAGTGAAAAGCTGTGATCCATCCTGTGGATGGACTTCTCCCACTGTGGTTGAGCTATCATGGTCTCTGTGCTCTCACTTTGAAAGAGGTTTGAAGAGCTGGTCCAGAACCAATCATACATAATAAATAGTGAGTTTCATCTTTGAATCGTTACATCTTCCATGCCTTTCATCCATTTTGAGTTCCTAAGCCTATAAGTAGTATTTTTATATCAACAATTTTCACATGTGTCACTGAAATGAGTCATCACCTGATTCTGCATTTCCCCTCATAGCATCTTTCAGCCCACCATTGTTATTTTTGTTTTTATTTCACCAAAGAAAATGGACTGTGTCCAATGCATGCTACTTATTGAACAGCTGATCGAGCCAGATATTTCCCTCAGGAGCTGGTGGAGAGTAAAACAAAGTAAAAAAGAAGAGTGAATATTGGCCTTAGACTCACCAGGTGGCTGAATCACATCTCCAAATGAACGCTTATGTTGCTCTGTATCTGCTGGATGTTAAGTGTTTGCTAACATCACAATTTCTCTTTACAGCTGGTTTTCATTGCCCCAAAGTGGCCAAATCATTTAATGAAGCTTTAATCTCACAAACTGTGAGCAGCACGTTAGGGGAATAATCATTTACTGTTCCGTAGTCTCTCTTCAAACGTGTTCACTCCGTGAACTCAGTGTAGACACGAAATGTCACAGAAGTAATTGCATTAATAATGAAAAAAGAGAGCCGGAGAGGGTTTAAACCCTGCTTACCCTCTCAGTTCTGCACACCCAGCCAGTTGCTGCAAGATCTATGTTTGTTTGTTTGTTTGATGTGTTGTTCGTTTTGGACACACACTTTGTTTGAAGAATACTGAAGTTCTTTCCATCAAAGTTTACTGCTATAACATCTCATAGGGATAGATAGATTGGCTTTGGATGGGTAAATGTCTTATCCACCTCTCAGAGTCTGCACCAGGCCATATGACGCATAAAGCAACAATGGTAGAGTCCATCTCTGCTTGTCTGAAGATATCATAGTCCTTTTAACTGAATTCAGTTGTTTGTTTCCCTGGAAACAAAATATATATTTTTTTAACTTTGCAGGATGTGACTGTCTGCAGCTGCCAAAGAGGAGAATAAAGTATAACCAAAATGTTTTGTTGGTGTTTTGACATTTTGGTTGTAAGCCTGTAAACAAGGTGTATTAAAGTTTTCCTGTGTAAACTGGAAACTGCAGTGAAGTTATGACATATTAAAGGATTTCATGACTCAGACTGAACTCACTGTGGCTGAAACTGATGGTATTAGTATTCAGTGCTGTCTGTCAGAGCGAGGACTGATGGTGATTGTTTCACTTCCAAATCTGGACCCTCACACTCTTTGGCAGTGTTCCTGAGGTGGAAGTGGAAAATACTCCTTTTTGAAAAATGGACCAGAACTGAGAATAAAATTCACTTTTCCTTCAACAATATATTAGAGGGTGTCAAAACTGTTTTCAAGTGGATTTGAAGCATTTTGGCATTGAGCCTTCTAAATGGAAATCTAGTATTAAGCAACAAGAGGCAGAACTGCATTTAACACTTAAACAGATAAATCATCACTGCTATAATAAATATAGTAGTAACAGATCCTTGTTTATTGTCAATGGATCAGCTCCAGTTTACACTTGAGACACTTGTTCATGTCCAGAAATGTCAAAGGAAGAAACTCTTCAGAAGAAGCCAATTTCTAGATCACCAGTCATAAACACTGCAAAATTATGTTATGTGGCAAAAGGAAAAGTCCAAATCAAGCTGGTATTTTGGCATTTAGTCAGAAATGTCCTGTAAATTTGGTGTCAACTGTGACAGGTGCTTTTAAGCATATTTTCAAGAGTTCTTGCATGGCCAAGAGGACCATAAAATGTGCTCAGTGCACAACTGTTCAGGTAACTTTTACTTACTCTGATGTGTTTTTAAACTCCTCGCAGGCTCTAATAGGCCTCATTCATGGGAGATACTCTGACATGTCACAGTAGGAACATCACATTCCTTCTCTCCAGTCTCTCTTGTTTTGCCTGCTGACTCACTGTCACACTGTCATGGTTTAATGGGACACGTGAATGGAACAGAGACATTGTTGATGGTATTTGTAACGTCTGTGCCTTTCCTATTACAACAAGGCAAACTATCAGCTGTGTCAATAGCCTGTTATGTAGGCCTAATTAGTTCTACCATAGGATTGTGGACACACCTCGGTCAACTGATTAATTAAGACACTTGACACACTGTATGGGTAACTTTATGTGACAGCCTCCACTCATGGGCTCCTAAAATATAGTGAAAATGAATTTCCCAATTGCTCTCTGAACCATATATACTCCACTCCGTTATAGTTCATACTACTAACTGCATTTCCCTCTGGTTGCCATGAGAGGGCAGCAGTGCACTGTACCTATGTAATACTCCCATCATCCCAGCCAGCTTTAAAGAAAAAAAATAAAAAGGTTGATCTGTTTTGTAAAATTGGCCTGGAAAATTATATCACTCACTCACCCCTCACAAAATTGATGCATTTGCACTTAAAGATGTTGACCTGCTGGATTGATATCTGCTCTTCATAACACAGCAGCTTCATCACAACTGCATAAAATGTCAGATGTTGAGCTGAGGTGAATTACAGAAAGGATAATACAGCATTAGACTGTTGACTGTCTATTTAATAACCATCTTGCTTGAAGCTGCTGTGATATTGTTTACAAATGAAACAAAATGTATTTAATTGTAAGTAAATAAGTCAGAGAATTGAGATCATTTGCAAAGTGGTACCAGCAATAAAGAGGATCTGAATGCACAAGTCTCTCCATGTACCGACTGCATTCATGAAGCAAAACACAACACACAACAATTATGTAAAGAAACGAGTCCACTTGGTATCTTGTCCAAGAACAATCAGTCATCAGATTAGTCACTGACCATGTTTACATGGGCAGTAATATGACGTGTTTTCATTTGGTTTTGCAACAAGTTTGGTTCTGGGTGATTATTGCTGTGGTGTGTTTACACTGCCCTTATCAGATATCACTTCTTCCAAACACAAAGCTGTTGAATATGAATTACAACTTCCAGGGCACCAGAGACCTTTTTCCAAGGAAAAACTAAGTGTTCAGAAATGTGAACACTTTCTTTTTTCAACATATTTTAGTCTGAATCAGTATTTTCTTCATACCAATCTTCACAGAGAATATAAAAACCAAAATATGAACATATTATGGAAATTAATAGTAATTAAAGAAAGACAACAACACCCTTTTACCCCTTCACCTGTCAGTAAACAGAAATGCAAAAGCATACAGGAAACAACAAAGTGCTGTTTGCCTGCCTGCATTTGATATGTCAAGGAAAAACACAAGGTTAGACCTTGAGAAAGTCACGCCTGTTGCCCGCTGTGATCTCCATAGCCGGTGGCATGCGTCACCTGTCCTGGCTGTCACTGGTAACCCCGGGACGTCACCACAGTGACAGCCTCATTACAGTGATAACTCTGCAGGCTGAAAATATTTCCGTTATGTTCCTTGTGATGTTATGATGTGCAGTGTTCCAGTGATGACCAGGCGGTGGGGGGAACACCTCTGCAAACTTTTGACTCCTGAGCTACAGGCTGTGAGAAATTTCATCCACGTACGACCTGCAGGCTAAAGAAGGGGCAGAGGAAACAGTTACCACGGTGACAAACCACAGCAGCCTCGGCTCATAAGCTCCTGTGGTTTATCGCCGGGGTGGCTGATGCTTATCTAATCCACTGGAGCTCTTCAGTGTCTCACACCTTGACTGCATGACTGTATTATATATTTCCATACAGAAACATGCATTTTCATAACAAAGCTTTGATGTTGTACTTAAGAGTCCAGTCAAGTCTGATGTGTGCTATCTATCGGTGAGGAAAGTCAAAGGGTTAGGGTGAGTGAATAAATTTTCCAAATGCTTTTCAGGTATTTATTATTGACAGACGGGACACATAGGGAGAGAGGTGGACATGCAGCAAAAATCCACTGAAAGATTTCTGTTGTGGTTAAGTGGGGCACCTAAAACTGTCAACTTAGATTTGTTCAAAATCATTGACATACAGTATATGTTGTCATCTCTAGCTAGGTCTACATTGTCTTGTCTGATGACCAGGTGCCTGAGAAAGCTAAGTTTAAGAAATATTTTGACCACTCTCATAAATTAAAGTCCTCTCCTGAGGTGGCAGTGGCTCAGGAGGTAAAGAGGGGTATGCAGTGATTGGATCCCTGGCCCCTGGATGTATCCTTGGGCAAGATGCTGAACTCCAAATCGCCCCTGATGGTGCACCATGAGTGCTGTGTGAACGGGTGAATGTGACCTGCAAAGTGCTTTGAGTGGTCGATAAAAAAGCACTTTATAGATGCAGTCCATTTACTATTCTAAATATCCATAAACATACTTAAAGGAATAGTTTGACATTTTGGGAAACACATTTGATCCCTGTCTTGTGACGAGTACAATGAAACAATCACCTGCAGTCAGTGCCTGTAAAATCCATTAATTCGGTACATTTACATCACATAACATGTCCTGTTTAATGGATGTTTTTATCCAAAGAACCACAAGTATGATAAATGAACATACATTGTCACTGTTGGTGGCCCCAGAGGGAATAAAAGCCTGAACTCTCAGAGCTTTAGTGCAGCTCTCTACCAACTGAACTGACTGAATAAGCTCAATAACCCAGAGCAGAAGATAAAATCACCCTCTAAGCTGAGCTCCAGGAAGGTTATATTAAGAGATTGTGATCTTCAGCCGCACCACCGTGCGTCGTACCATCCAGTATCTCCAGCTCTTTTACAGATACTTTACCTTCATATGGCCCAAATTAAATGCGTTAATGTCTTCTGCTGGGATGCTTATTTGATTCCTTGAGGTGAAATGGAGCAGTGCGAGTATTTATACCATGGTACAGGCTGATATATGAGCTAGGCATTGTCATGGAAGCTCTCCTTTTACTAGTTCCCCGTCCTTGAAATTTATAGCACCTCTCAAATGTGTTCATACATGAGTGCTCATGGCCGGATGGTCAGACACACACTCGCTGTGTGTTTATAGCTCTGTGTTATTCGCCAGGGTCAAAGTGTTCGTCTCACTTGACTGACATCTGTTTGAGCCAATAATTAATGGCTCAATAATTGATGTGCCCATCATCTGGGCAAGGAGATTAGAGAGAGGTTAGGTCAGTCTGTGCTGCATGCTAATGGGAGGTCAACAAACAACCTCTGCAGGACTTGATACTGTACACCGACTGACGTCCACGAAGTGATGGATATTTCACTGTTAATAATTACTGCTGCTGTTACCTTTAACACAGAAAACATTTAATCTGTCTTCACACTGCATTGGCAGAAAACTTTCAAGGACTAAAACCTATGAAACAAGTTTGATTTTAACTCATTCTTATTAACACAGATTGTGTAATGTGAAATGATTCCCTAAATTTGCTGCAGTTGTTGTGTTTTCAATACTTATTTCTTTCCTACACCTTACTCATTAATTCCTCAGTGTGTATATAACCACTTGGATGTAATAGTTTTAATTTGACTATAGCCTGAGATTAATATACTCCAGGTTTTAAACACGTTGTTGTGTTATTTTTTGACATCTATTTACAAAGAGCCTGTCAGCAACTTTGACTCATCCCATCTCAGAATGACAATTTTCTAAAGGTCAGATATCAAAGATACATGTTGTTTTAACTTGAAGGGGAATAATGCTCTGACAACCAAGAGGAAAACATCTCACTGGCACAGTAAACATCTTTTTGCACAAGTCTGTTGATGCAGTGAGAGCTGGAGACATTAAAAAAGATTTTTTTTTTTTGTTCATTTTCTTGTGATCATTTTGTGCTGGAGAGATAAAAGACCTTTTTTTCTCATGATGACTAAATAATTATTTTTGAAATAACTAGTTTGTGACCTTGACATAACCCACACTGTCACCGTACAATCTGATATGTAATCATGTGTAATCAAACACAATCTTTGACACAGATGAACAGGAGAATAATACTTTCTTTTTCTTACATGTGGGTGTGTGTTATGTGTGAATGTGCATAAGACCAGACTATGTTTGTTTTTATTTTAAAACTACAATATGTTGGAATAAATTTTGCAAGAACAGTCGATGTGAAACAAAAAAAACACAAGCACTAATAATAATCAGAGTACTTCTAGAGCCGTAACTTTACTTTCAGTGGTCATCAGGACATAGAAACTGCAAATTATCAGTTAAATCTAATAAACCAATCGAAAAATTTGGTGACTTTATCCCAAAATAAGGTTTAAAACATCTTTTTTACACAGGTTACATTTCTGCTATGCACAGTTTAAGCAAGGTTTCATGACACCAACTTCTTTTGTGGCTCTGCTCATCCAGTCAGAGGCTGTAGCTTTGTACTTAATGGACAGAAATAAAAGCGTATCAGTCTGAACATCTAACTCTGCCAGAGCATGAATAAGCATTATCTGAAATGAAATAACTGTCTTCGTTCCAGACTTGACTTGGCCATGACATGATGATTACATATGACAATAACTTAGCCCCACCTCTGGTTCATCTTGCAGTTTTACCTATGTCTACTAAAGCATGGTTAGTGGACTACAAACCACATCAGAGTCAAAGGGAGATGGACAGTCAAATTACAAGATGATTTTCTGTGTCAGCTGAGTCACAATAACAGCAGAAGGCCATGCTGTCTATATTCATGAGCGCTGTGCTAACACAGCTGTCAAACAAGTCCTTGAAATTTTTTGGATTGCACTCACACTCTTCATGTACCCACGTTCTTTTGCAGAGTCCCAGAGTTTTCAAGAGCCAGATGCAAGCTTGTGTCTAACAGTGAGACACTTCACTATCTGTGTGTTATCAAACTCATCACACTGAGTCTGTGCAGATCAGGTCTGATTTTTTTCAGTCACTTCAGAAAAAGAAAAAGAAAAAGAAAAAGAAAAAGAAAAAGAAAAAGAAAAAGAAAAAGAAAATCAATTCAGTGTGGATTAAAATCAGATGATATCTACCATATCCATCAATTCCACTTTAGGGAGGCAAGTATCCATGACTGATGTTGACATGTAATACGTGTTACTACTTGATTTACATTTGAATGATCGGGAGCAGCTTGTCAAACACAATATACCTGGAGGGAACCTTGATTTTAAACGTTCTCTTTGTGTGTATTTCCAACATTTTTTTCCCTGCCATGATGGTTAAAAACCACATGACCCCTGCTGGTCTTGAGGGTGCAGTGGAGTGGAGATTTGCTGATTTCTTGTCTGTACTTTTTTTTGCCAGAGGGCGTAGTGAGTGTTTCCCCCTGGGACGTCATTGTCTCCACATGTTGATGGAGGCTGGAAGGATTTTAGTATTAATAAATTATTGCAGCTAGGATGTTTTTTCTGGAAATTGTAGTTGAGTCTGTGCTCCACATGGAAGGGAGGTTGTCTATTGACAGCCTGGAGGGGAGCCCTCACTTCAGTAATGCCTTAAAACTTTGAAAACAATAGCCCAACATAGCTGAACCAGATTCAACTGGATCAACATGTCTTCACCATAAACTTATCAGGGCACTGCACCCAATGCGACTATTTAAATGGTTTCCGGTGTGTATGTGTGTGTAGGTGGATGTGGATACTATGCACAGCTGTGTGTACACTGTATATGCCCGTGTGTATCTGTGTGTACCTTAAGTAAGTCCCCAGCCTTTTGCTCTGAACCTCAGTGACTCATTTGAAAAAACTGCAAAGGTGTTCTGAGAGCAACCGGTGAGTAAACCTTTCAGTGACTCCTCTGCAAACCGTCCCTCTCGTTAAATCTTTATTGCTCCTCACTGGAGCCTCACAGCACTCTGCAAAAACACACAGGTCACTAAAACCAGGGCGCTTTTAATGCAGGTGTTCTGTCAAAATCACAAGCGGGACCATGTTTCAAAACGGTCGCTGCCCGGGAGCGAGGCTTTTTGTAAACCATGAACGTCCGGATGAAGTAAAAATGTCAGGGCCTTAATGGACTGGAATGTTAATTGAGGCATTTATCATGATGTTGAATCAAAGCTTTTACATGGACATGGAAGTGAGCTGCCTGGACCTGCCCGGCCCTGCCAGGAATCCCGGGGGGCATTGTCAGTGCAGAGTCTGTTACAACATCCTGCCTGAGTGCTGTGGCCTTTCAGGGGTTTCTCCTCTCAACCAGCTGTAAATGAAAAATGAAAAACAACTCGATAGAGCTAATGAAAAGCCATGAACTTCTTTCTTGTTACTGTGACAGAGAAGCACAAAATGATGAATCTGACAGAGGAATTTGGCCAACACACACTTCAGCTGTGCCAAGCAGGTAGCTGCCTGCATATAAATCACCTCGCTGTGCACTGAAGTGAATGAGGTCGGTTGCAGAAATGAAGACCACATGGAGGTGAATCTACGGCAACTGCAGATGAAATAATCTCTTTAATTGATTCCAATAGCACTGAATGTTATGATTCATTTTAAAGCTCACTGCTACCCACTACCATCACCATGACGCTGTTTAACAATTCACTCACTTTCTACCAAATTTTACAGGTAAAACTTATATATCCCTCTGGAAATTTAAATTTGTTGCCCTGTATTTCAAAAACAGATGTCTACATGCTATTAAATATTACTGTGGCTTGTAACCTTAGTACAGGGCTTGTAACTTTGGTAACAACCATAAATAACTTTGTCAGACTGTGTGTTGTTATTATTTTTTATTGGTTGAACAGCCAGAGCTTGTTGTATGTCACCCATAACCGAGCATGAGGTGATGCTTTTATTCTATTGTTCTCTTTGTACATCACTGTGTATAAGGAAATGTCAAATGAATCTGAGAAGGAACTTTTTTGATCACAGGAACTGATAATGTCACGTTATTATGATTCAAGATCCGTGTCAACAGACGTACTGGAAAAGAATCCTTTTTATATTTTAGGATCATAATGAGCGGTGTGTTTTGCTCACAGCTTCGTCAGGGCCTGATGATAATGACATGCAGGTTTTGCCCATTAAAAACTAATGAAATGAAAAAAAAAACTGTCTTGCACTCATCTTGCACACAGGTTCTTGAGCTACAAATATGGTACAATAATGAGGCCTTTGATGTTCTTTTCAAAGGTGTCTATACATCTCAATGCACTTTCAGTCATGTCTGTGGAGATTCTTAGTCATCCAGGTCATGGTTATACAAGAGGGGATGAATCAAAGAGAGGAGACCCTTCGCCTGTGCTTGTTTACCCTGAACCAAACTGTTGGTATAATGAGTGAATTTAGATAGCGTGACACCATCACTGAGGCAGAGACATAACATGTAACACACAGCATCAGGGTCTGTCAGTGTCTGTCCTGACATGTCAGCTGAATCAGTTCAATCAGTGTTTTTGTACCTCTTATACAGAACAGCAAGACGGAATAACGATGCAACATTCCCACCTTAAACGGGCTGTAAGAACGGAGCTACAGAAGCCATCCCTGAACAGAGGAAGAGGTCTACAACACCACCTATCCCAGTCCTGCAATGCTGTCCTCTCATCCCCTCCCAGGAGGTTTTACAATCATTCACACTTGGCTTCATGCAACTCTAAAAATTCCAGCAACTCCCATTCATGCTTGGCCTCAGGGGACCAGCTACCTAAGACTGACGTTACAACAGCCAGGAGCACAAAAAAACAACAGAGCCACATCAGTGGCCTCGATAGCGACCCCACAGAGGTCAAATACCTCCCTACCTGTCAGTCAGAACTGAAGAAGCCTCTTGGATGAGAGGTGAAACGTCCTCAAGTGTCTATAACCAGGTCCAGCTGCCCTTGAGTCAACCCTTCTTTGACACCGCCAGTCATATTTGCATAAACTGTATACAGGCTATACTTTGAGCCTGGTAATCAGGGTCACTTCAATATTCAGACTGACATCATTTCAGCTGATGCTTCAGCAGCAGCAGTTGCCAGGAGCAGCTATTGTTTTTCAATTTAAAAGTCGTTATTTCTCTTGTTCTGTTGACAGTTTCATCTGTATTTGTTGTCATTTTGTGGCTCTGGTACATGACCATGACATCCTTGTTCTTAATCCCACAAACAAAACTCAGATATACTCAATTGTTTTTGCAACTGGGAAAACAGAACAACTATATCTGAATCTCTGTAAATCCTGGAGATGTCGGCTTCATATTTATTCATCTTTAAGGTGAATTTGTGGCTTTTATCATTGATTTTATTAACTGATCATATTAACAGTATGTTTAGACATTTACATAGATGTTTTGACTACTTTTGTCCCAGCCAAAACAATAAATAAAGTCTCAGTTGTGGAACACCATTTAGACCTTCATGCTGGGAAATAAAAAGGACAAGATGATGATTTTATTGAGTTATGGTAATAACTTACTAAATTAATCTAATGGCCAAAGGCCAAACTATTAGTCTGTTCCAATAAAGTGAAGTTACAAACCTTTCTTCTCCCATATTTTTTTATATTTATGTTTATATATTTTGTTTTATTTACAGAATATTGCTTGCCATTTGGCAAAAAATAAATAAATAAATGCTAAAATATTTGCTGACTGGCAGGGATTTTTGTTTATACCACAGTCTGATGGGCTTGAATATGAATAAATAGTTGCCGAAGATAAACAAATACTGAGTGTGCACATATTTACAAACTATTCTCATTTTTAAAATGGCTGAATCATTATTGTATTCATGGTCTTGAAACACGCCTCAGTTAAGGCTCCCTTGTTTTCAGTTTCAGTCTGGTCATCATCTGAGATTTTATCTTTTCTGAGTCACACTCAGGGGTAATGTACATTCCAGTGCTCGCCTGGTTGGACATCCAGCTGTTCACAGCGTTTTCCCCACTGACGGAGAAGGAATCAGGCAGTGTTTTTCTGCTGATAGCTCTCCTGAACAGCAGATAGAGAGGCTCTGCATCCCACTTACAGATGTTTGTGATCATTGCTCCAGTGAGATTAAATGGAAGCGAGATGGTGGCCAGAGATTCAACTCGCAGAGCAGGGCCCAGGTCCTCAGGCGGCCTGCTGTATTGGTTTTGGAGCGGGAGCATGGGGGCTTAGGTGGAAAGAAGCTCCCTCATCTGGCTGGACAGCCAGCTTTCATGCGTCAGGGAGTTTGAGGGTAGATGTACTACAAACGAGGGATGGGTGAATAAGCTTATGGGTTCATGGAAAAGTTCACAGGCTGAACAACTGAGTTTAATATGTGCCGTATGAGTTATGGTGTTGTGGTGAATTGGGATCTCTCCAAAATGTCAGAGTTAAGACGCTCAGATCTGCTTTTGTCAGTGATGTTATTTCCTGGATGGAACAAAGCCATCTGGGCTTTAAGCTTGAAAACATCATGGATGTATTTATGGTGTGTGCGTGTGCATCAGTGTCTGTGAATTTTGTGTGCCTATCAAAAAGTAATGTATTGGTTGACGTCTCTCTGCCACGTATATATTGTTTTTATTAAAGCCTCTGCATGTATTCACCTCAATATACTGTCTCTCTGTCAGATTTATTTTGCTAGAAACAGGTGGCTGTCAGCAGAGGAATGTACTGCGTCCTTCATGGATTAATTTAATCAGTTCATGTTTATTCTGTTGTCTTCGGTGAATGTTTTATGGCACAAAGGGAGATATCCAAAACAGGGGAGAACTGACTTTTGTTTGACATATTGCACAGAATCATTTGCACAAACAGGCTGTATTGATGTCTGCCTATGTATGACGTTGCAGTCACTTATTACCATGGAGCTGTGCTGAAAACAAACTCCACAGCCCCTGATCAATGAATGAACTGGCTGGTTTTCTATATTTTTCTTATTGTCAACAGATCCCATGAAAAGACTAAAACCAGCAATGAGTATCACCTTTGTGCATTATTGCTCTGTGCAATAGAGCTCCATTGTCCACAACATAAAGCCTCTCTGCTGCACTGGGTAACATGTTCTTTCACCGTGGACACGAGCTCCGTAGCTCACAGTATTTTGTGTGAACCTTACATACACTGCTCTGCTGCTAAAGCACCAAATGTGTATTAATCCATGGCTGAAAATAGCCCCTAACAAATGCACTATTTACTCCTGTTCAAGTAATGTGTGCAGTGCCCAGCTGTTTTAGCAGATTACTTACATTTATTAAAAATGAAACAACATTAGTGAGTCGTTTCCAGATTTACATCTTCAGTCAGGCTGAATGGGCTTGGGGCCACAGGCAGAGCCAGGAAATCAGACACACTAATGCACTGAATTTTTGGGGGAGTTTTTTCTGGGACTTGTTGACAATATGAAAAATACAGTTATCCTCAGAAATAAAGGATTGTAAATCTTAGAATGAAAATAACTGTTATGCTGTTCAGGCTCAGCTGCTGCTGTAGTGAAGGGACTACATCTAGGTAATAATCTGCTGCATCATTATTCCAATAGGTCATCTGTCATTCAGTACCACAGCGGCCTGTTTGCCAAAATGTTTCCTCAAATGTAATAAATTTCATTTGTCACTTGCAAACACATCAACTCTCATTCTACTTAAATACAATACAATACTGTAAATAATTAAATTTACTAGCAGCAATATTTACATCAGGATTATAGATTAGTCTCTGTATTACAAATACACATTATAATATGAACAAGGAGAATGAACGTCCTTCAGAGGCATATTTTGTTAGTAGTGGAGTTGGAGCTGTGCTTGAGAATTTTAAATAGGTATTTTGAATTAGAATTATGTTCTCTGAATGAAAAACATCCTTGAGTCCATGGTAAGAGACACTGTGTTTCTGGATCTCCACATGTTGCTCTCACACTTTTTAAACTTGGTCTTAAAGTAAAACACCCGACCTTTAGTTTCCCATGTTTTTGGGTGTAAATGATTGATAAGGACAAAAATCTTTACAATTGACACAGTATTGAGGAAAAATTATGTACCATGTCAAAGTTTGACAATAAAGTGCTTGTTCTGGGACAGTGACAGGTTCAGATTGTTATTGTAAATGTCTGACAAATTTATGAATGAGATTCCTTCAGAGATGTTTAATAGTAAGATCCAAAACAGTAATTTTACCGCGTAGAACACAGGAGTTACTGGAATATCATGGCCTTGAACTGTTAGTTTGTTTGCATTATTGTGTGACTTTCAGTGGTGGAAGAAGTATTCAGGTCTTTTACAGAAGTAAAATCACCACACAACAACACAAACAAACTAAACAGTCACATAAAGGCAGCAGTATTCCAGCTGCTGCTGTGTTTTGCTTGGTAAAATGTTTTTGTCGATGTGGTCTGGTAGTGATATATAGTGTTGTTTCTGGTTCAACAAATAAGATCTTAATCTTTAATAAAAAGGTCTGTCTCTGTAGGAATGCTATCCATAATGTTGTCAAAGACGTCTAATAACAATATGAATCTGACAGTGTCCCAAAACAATCACTTTATTGGATGTACTTTCACATGGACAATTGCCCATTGGATTACATTGCAGCAGCCATTCACAGTATCCAGGAAAACTATACTTGCTCAATAGTGCACCAAATCCAGAGCTTTTTTCCCCCCTATCAATCATTTACACCCAAAAACATGGGAAAATAAGGCACAGGTTCAAAAATCTCTGAGTTATAAGCAGTATGTGCTGCACTTTTGGATTGTGTGTTCTGAATTTGAATTTCATGTTCTATATGTGAAGCAAAATAATTGGATTTTGTTCATAAATCTTGGAAACTGAATGATTAGGATTGCAGGTGTAAAGCTATGTGTACCAATGGCAGGTTTTACGCTGTGAAAAATAAGTACAGAGGGTGATAAAGAAACACCTGTGCTATAGTATAAATGTTCATGTGTTATGTGTTTGAGTCTCATGTCTCTTTCATTTATGACCATTTGTTTTGCTTTCTAAACTCCAATAATGTTCACAGTACTAGAATAAATTGTAAATCCTAGAGGGGAGGTTTTATAACAAGCTCCCATGGGTTTCCTACCTCTCCTGCACAATCTTTGCTATGTTTGTTTATTTTTATATTCTTGGTTTTATCACTTGTGTGCTAATAAATAAAATGAATGAATAAGAGAATTTGAGAATTTCTATAAACTCATCTTGTTTGTCAGCTGTGTCCTTAACTTCAAGGAACATACTGCATGTGTTTGTAGTGCAGTATGTTCCATGACTACATGTGATACCAGCCACTGAACTACAAAGGAGCACCAGCATTAACAAATTAGGACTCTTTTTATTTGAAATTGTTCACCTTTTACACACTGACAGTTAATATACACAAGCCTTTGTGGTCCCTCTGGCCTGAGACATGATCAGAGACAATGTGTGCTGGATACCGACGGGGATGGCCTATGGTGGGTGGAAAGCTCTCTCTCACACACACATAAAAATACACACACTCATACACACATGGACAAGCACACATGCAGAAGTACGTACTCGCACACACACACGCACGCACACACACAGATAATGCAAGGACGAATACAAAAATGCACATTACGACACATACTCTAACCATCTAACACATGTCTAGCCATCTAATGTAGACATCAACAGAGGAGGGGCTTAAAGTGCATACAGGAACAGAGGAGGGCCTTGCTCGCTCTCATGATCAGTAACAGCCTCTTAAATTACGAGCGACAGTAATCCTCCACTAAAGCAATGATCTTAGTGCCACGCTGTATTGATACAAAAAGCATATCCCTACTGTATTTTTAGCTCAAACTGTGCCTTACATCATGAAATAATGACACTGCATAGTTCACGGGGTTAGTCTTATACATTATTGCGGTACAATGTAGGTCCAAGTCTGGGGTCTGGGTGTGAGCCATGGGCTGCAGGATGGCACAGAAAGCATGTATAAGTCCAGGTTTTCAGTGGGATTAGAGAATTAAATCCATCATGAGAAAGCGCCCGATGCCTCGCCGTCATCCAGTTTAGGTTTAAATGCAGGATAATCCATATGAGGACAGGTGAGAGGTTTGATCGCTGTGTGACAATGTTCAGTATCCCGGATGCATAGAAGGAGTACAGATGCTGACACGACTCCTTGGTGTGGTGTGGGGTGAAGCACATGGTTTGGTCCTTGACTGGGGAGTGGATCAGCTCCGCCCAGGTCAAACAGGTCAATAAGGGGCAAATAGGACTTGTGGGTGGGAGGTCCTGACAGGCCCAGGGGCCGGGCGGAGCAGTGCAGCGGGGATGGTCTGTGTCTGGAAGAGGGCAGGGGTCGGGGTGTGGTTAGTGGCGTGGTTCGTGCGATGCGTGAAAGAGTTGCCGATGGCTGCGGCAGCCGCTGCCACTGCTGCCAGATGAGCAGGTATGATCTGAGTGGTCAGAGGCTGACACTGGCGCTCCTTACCCAAGGTCAACTTTATCTGGTAAAATGAAACAAAATACACTTAATACAAGCTGTATAAACACAGGATAGATGAAGTAATTCAAAAATGTAATGTAAAATACCTGCACTAATCACCATTGTAAAGCAGACTCTATGTTTTTAGTAGGGCTGGATATTATTAGGAAATATTTTGGTGAGATTTGGTACAGATACTAAAACAATATTTTTTCCGGCACTCTGGATCAACAAGTAAATAAGATTGCAAATCTGAGTAGACAGTCTTTTGAGGCTCCAACTAACAACAGTTTTCATTATCAACTATTCTCAATGAATTGCTTGGTCTATAAAAGATCAGCAGTTACTAAAAAACTGCCTTTAATGAGGCCTAAGGTTACATCTTCAGTTTGCTTGTTTTGTCCAACCAACAGATCCGAGGACAAAGAAAACAAGAAAACACATCAATTTGAGGAGATGGAACAAGAGAATATTTGCATAAATAATTTCTGAAATTACTCATCAATTTAAAAAATTCTGCCAAGTCTCTTTCAACTCAGTTGACTCATTGCAGTTCTACATTTGATGCCAGCTCTCACTCAGTACCTGACTTAGTACCTTTTAATCTGCAGTTATTGTTTTTACTTAGTTATTTATGTCAGTAACATAAAGTATTGACGTTTGACACTAAGCCCTCATTTTCTCAGTGTTCACATTTTCAGTTATTTAGTCAACAGAGATTTCATTAACATCTGTTTTGAGACTCTAAAATGTAACAACATTCTGCTTTTTTCTGTTTTATATATTTGCAAATTGAATGTCTTTGGCTGTTGTTTTAGCTAGCATCTATATGTGTAAACTTCCTATACTGCATGGAACTTCTATCCCGTCATGACTTTCCAAACAGTTCCTTGTTGCAACCCTGAATCAACAGCAGCAACATGTAAGGTCACAAACAGTGTTTTAATTGTACATTCTTATAACAAGAGACATGAATAAACAGACACATGTTAGCAGAGGACACTGCTGCTGCAGAGAGTTTAACAGGCATCAAACAGGTGCCAGAAATCAGCTGCTAATTGCTGAAAGTGCTCCAGGTGATCTGCAACACACCAGGGCTTGTATAGGAAACACCAGTGGAAATGAGACTCCCCTCAAAAACATGTTATTTAAACAGTGCACCTACAATCTGAACAATCAAGTGTTCACAGAGTTTCTTTCTCTGTTATTGTCTCCAAACTAAAACTTTAACTGTTCAAAAGCTGAAGCCTCTTTTTGCACATTAACAGTGAAGAGTGAAGTCGGGTCGTTCTTAATGAGAAAGAAAGAAAAAAGAAGGAAACAAATATAAACAATGAAAAGGAAAGACAGAATGAAAGAAACAACAGAGTGACAGACATACAAACAACACCCAACCTCCACAGCCTAATAGGGTGAAAAGGTCACTAAAGTTATCTGGCTTAATCTAGCATATCAGTAATGGAAAAGCTACGGTCTCACAGCACCAGGATGGCAGCCGTTGTCATGGGTTATCAATCACTGACTCAGGCATCGCAACCCTATGGGAAGCATTCTTTACTCTCCGCTCATCAAAGAAGCTCCTCTCCGTTAACTCAGTCAATGATGGGTTTCAGAAAAAGTCATTTCTCCCACACTGGTAACCCCCGTGCTTCGTTGCAGCAAACAGTGGGTGTGATGAATGCCATTTTCTGAGGGCTCCTTTAAGATAAAAAAAATCCTGTTCTTCTTTATCTTCCCCACCATGAATCCACATGGTACCTTCATGCATCCTAGCAATCCTGTGTCAACGTTTAGCATTTGTTTCAACTCACCTAAAGTCCAAGAAGGTTGGCATTTGTAGAGAGGACAAAGAGTACCCGAAAGTTAAACAATTACCTCAGCAGAGTATGTTAAAGTTATTTCATTACACTTCTCTTCCTCTGTGGTTTGTCAACTTGCCTGACACTAATCTGAGCTGCCCTGATGCAGAAGACCACATGCTGAGGTACTCCAAGTTAGTTAAAACTGACATTTACAATCACCCCTAAGTAGAATTTGACCCAAGTCTGCATTCTGCCTCCAGTCTGCTGGCTCAGATGAGCCTTGATACATGCGAATTTGGTCAATAAAATATCAAGTTTTCAAATTAAAGCAAAGCGTTCCCTGCCACGAATTTCTAATAAAAGTTGGGTAACAGGTGAACCACTTATGAAAGTTGACATCTTATCGAATTAGGTGCCATCAAGGGGATTGAATGTGACTTAACAAAGAGCACAGCCCAGCGTTTTTAGGAGAGGTGTGTGTGGAGTTTTTGCTGATGAACAAAGAAACTTTAAACTGTAAAATTTCTGCGTGCAGTTTTGTCCAGTGTTCTCTCCCACGCTAACAGCAGGAGAGAACAATACATATTGTGGTTGTGCTTTTTACTTGACCTGCAAACTGTACAGCCAGGAAGTGTCTGGAATAGGAGAATGAGGATGAACACCGTTTCAGATATCAACAAATAACTCGTCTCTCGTGGGCTGATATGTCTGTCTCCTAAGAGGCTATTGGGACTGAGTCACTGTGATTGTTGTGTCGACACCAGGACTTTAGTTGCTGATAAGATGACTGAAGCGTGCAGTGACTCACCGGCTGCTTGGTCTGGCCTTTCTGCGGTTTGCTGTAGGGGCTGTATTTAGGTTTGGCTGGTTTACCTGCCGCCCGGTCTTTATGACGCCGGCTGCTGATGTGCTGAAAATGAGACAGAAAACAAGCTTCAAATGAGGCAGAGAGGTGTCAGTCCCGAGTCACGCTGTGCTGCAAGTGTACTGTTCACATTTACACAACATTGAATAAACAGGACAGAAAAGATCATTCTCCATTTCTGTATATCCGTGACTTTGTATATAAGCCTAAAATCCACATTTGCTTACGTCTCATTTTTCACTGTTCTTCAGAATATTTTTGCTGTTGGCACGGTCAGGGGTTAGCGTGACTGTGACAAGCCAGGAAAGTCAAAGCATAAAAAAATTAAGAAAGGCAGTGAAGGTTTTTTCAGACATTAAGCAATTTTCCGCCACCGCCTCTGTTGTTTCCAGCATAAACACAAAGACAACTGTGGTGCCAAGGTGGGCAGCAGCAGCATGGAGAGATGGGCTGGCTGATGCTCCTGTGAATGCACATGACTATTTTCCGCATTTATGATGACTAATGTTTTCTCAAATAATTATGGCTTCCTGTGTAACCACGGCAACAGAGGAAAAATTATGTAGAAGCTAATCTTACAAGTACCTCTTCACTAGCAATGAATGAATGTACCAGCAAGACAAAAACAGTTTGAAGCAACATCATCTTCAAAGTTTGATTATAGTCTGGGTCAGTACACAATATTATTAAGCTAAATTTCTCTACTAATTTTGCCATATTGCTAACAATTTCTGTACTTGGCTATATGGCTAAAAGGCAGATTTTGATGCCTTAGGCCCTGGTCCAACTGCACAAATTCAGCTCTACTGTTCCATGATGTTGTCGTTGTCAACAAATTTCCAGCGTCAGGCCAGAATATGAACATTGGGAACAATAAACAGCCTTGTAACGTGAAGTAAGTCAAGAAGAGCAACGCACCACGACGCCTTGACAAAAAATCTAACACGTCTGAATTTTTGTATTTTCCTACACGTGTGACATCTCTCGCACTGTGATTCTATAATCTGACATGGTCACCATTGGGAAAGGTAAAGTCTGATCTCAGCCTCTCAGCATGAATGCTCCGAGTAAATCTTTTGGAAACCTGGGCATTTTGTTATTTATTGTTCGCAAGTGGAGGAGAAATCAGAGGGTCACCACAATCATACGATTCATCCTCTAGAGATCATGAAAAGCCACAACAAGTTCAATTGAAAGTCAGCCATCAGGTGTCAAGACAGCTCGTCAGACCATTTAGTTAGTCAAGGGGAAAGTTCAACCAAACAGTAGAACAGGTGACCAATCTAAAAGTCTGTGAATATTATATATATATTATACATGTTTCATGACAGTCTGTCTGAGATAGAGCATCTTTCTCTGGAAAAGATCCAGTCCAAAGAAAAAACCATGAAAGTTGTTATTGTTGTTTAAAATTATTATTACAGATGAACTGTGAGGCTTTATAGCTGCCAGTAACTTCGGCCTCAGGCAAGATGCCATTCAGGGTAGATAGCTTATTGTGTGCTGAGGTGGGAACCTGACCAACAGGGAGGGAGGGAGGGAGCAGGTCTAAAATTACACCTCCTGTCTCAAGGCGAAAGGTATTAAAGCTTGAAAGGTTTCATTGTGACTGGAGCCCCCCATGGTGAAAATGACTGCAGTGATAGCAGTGGTACAATGCAGAGAGCATTCACCCAACAATACATGTGGTTCCCTCATTAAAAGCAGTATGTCATCATGAGAATGGATGCAGGGAAGTATTATTAAATGTTTTCTGTCGTTTAAAGACCAGAAACAACTGGTGGATCTGAATAAACAAGTAAAACACAAGAATTTGGAATGACATAGACGAAAATACGCTGTAACCTCAAGTCAGTAAATATTTCAGTGTGAGCACATGTGGAGAACAAAAGGCAGATTTCTGCCTGGGTCCAAATTTCACAAGTTCTTGCAGTGAATTTAACAATCACACTTTTCCTCTGGTTTTGAGCTGAAACTGAAATTTGTCATGCTGGATTCTTTTCACAGAGAATCGCCTCTATTCAGAAGTACTCAGTGAAAGTCCCTGCATGAAAAATTCATACAGAGCCTGTCTATTTTCAGTGAGAAATCTCAAGGTTAGCTCAGACAAAACTGAGTGGTTTTCGAGTGTTGTAGATGAAACTCCCTCCCGTGACAGAATGATCAGTAGCTACAAGAAAATAAGATTTGTGGAGTGCCCCAAAGCAACAACCAAGATACACATTCCTGGGTAGTTTTCAGCCAAGCCACACTGAGGAAAATATCACACAGAGATCAGATTATCGTCAGCTTTCCATATTAACCTGATTTCCTTAGCATCATGTAAACTAGAAACGCTTTTCCTTATTTGAGGAAAGGGAACAGGAGAAACTCAGTTAGCTTTATTATTACTGGAGAAACCTGATTTCTTGGCCATATACTGTCTCTGCTTAACCTGATTTCTTATGAGTTTTTGCAAGAGTGAACGTGCAAACAAAGACTTCAGAGAAGGAAAGCTTTGCAGTGACAGCAGCACGGCAGGATGAAAGGAATTATTACTAGAAGCAGTGGATCTGTATCCAAAAAAAGTTAATCTTAAATCCAACAAAAAGGAAAATCTGACACTGAAGTAAATTAGTCTAAATAAGTAGTTTTAAAAAATGAAGAGTGGACTATTTGTAAAATTCAGACATGCACACCATGAATTGCGGAGCCAGTGAGTCATCCATCTAAATACTTCTGACCAAAATAAAACAAGAACTCTTAGTGCTGCAGCTTGATATCACTAATACACTTCAAATATGTCATCCCTGGTTCAAAAACATGGCGGGGGGTGAGGCAGAAATCTTATTACTGAGCAGCTGCATGAAAACAGGGGTTTAGAGCATGTAAATGTGTTTTCCTGCCTTATCCTGATTTCTCCATGTAATCCAGGTGTCTTTTGAGTGAGCCAAAGCCTTACAGGCAAAATAATAAACGAAAATTATTTAAGCTTTTAATTAACTGCAGCAAAATATCCATTGCTAAGTTAAAGTATTCTAAACTACTCCCTAGAAATATTATTGTCCAGTCATAGATTAGCAACCATAAATAGACATGACGATAGTTTGGAGGGAGGGGTCTTTTGTTTGAGACTTTCAAAAAAGTGATAGAGCAAATGTAAGTAACCGATATATTTATGTAATAAGATTGGATTTCACCAAAAAATCTATTTTTGTTCACATTTAGTTATTTTCCTAATATATATTTGTTTCTGTATTCATTTATTTATTTTGGGCTTTTATTTTATTAATTGTATTTTTGTTGTGTGACCTTTGACACTTTGATGATGTCACTCCTTAGTTCCTATCAGGCTCGTGAGCACAGTGAAACAAGTTTAACTGTCAGTAGCGTGCTAAAATGTGGTGAAAATGGTAAGTAGAGGAGCAAACTTTTACTTTGTATAGGTCATAAATCTTGTTCTTTGTTGTTAGAGTGTTTATTTCAGCGTGTTTATGTGTTTTTTTAATCGCGTACAGCGCTTTTGTGTTAACATGCTAGCTTACCGATGTCAAGCTAGGCTAACAGAGCACGTTAGCATGCCCGCTGTTCTCTCTCCTTTAAAGGTGTTTATGTAGAAAACCGGGTCATGAGAAGTTGCTGCACGGACAGTAATGTGTTATACACAGGTATGTGAGCTCCCTCTTTGTTATTTTGTCATGTATATTTACTGTGTACCGATAATTTTTGAAGAATATACATAAGGGATATTTGCCGCTGGTGTAGTAGCTTTTAAAGGAACATTGTGGTTGTAACTAAACGACAAGAATGGGATGTATGTCGTTTCATTGATTTAATGGAAGATGTTTATGTGGTAAATGTAGTGGCACATGACTCATACAGTGAGTTAGCCTCAGGCTATGCTGAGGAGAGATGTAAATGCAGAAAACTTGGGTCATGAGTAGCTTTACTGATATTAATGTGTCTTGTACAGCTCTTAAGGGAATAAATTTGGCCCAGCAGGCAAGCCAGCAGCTGTCCCCATCTCATTCCTGTTCCAAGGTAACCTTACATTGTTAGGATGTCCTGCTTTCTAGCACATCACCTACAATAATAAACTTATGTTACTTCCAAAGCCAGCTGAAGCATATCATTGGCTAACTATTATGTTGAGGAGTCATAAGTTAAATTAGCAGGACTTGGGCATCTGCTGCATGGAAGCCAAGAGCTACTATATCAGAGTTTAGAATAACATAAATAACTCTGTCCTGCTCTTTATTTAGTTTGGGGAAGTAATACTCCAGCATGCCCTGCCAAACCTGTTACCTGAAATAACATCACGTTTGTCAAACACCTTGATTTAGTTCATCCTCAGAGCCTTCTCTTTTGTAAAAGTGAAAGTGAAAACAGCTAGGATGAGCAAGAATAACATATGATTAAGCTGTTATTTAAAATACTGCTCTGTTATTATTGTTATATATTTATCTTCTTCATGGACCATCAACTGGTGAGATCTTATATCTTTTAGAACAGTATCATAGGCATATTTAATATCGTTTTAGGATTCTTGTTTTAAAACCAGTCATCTGGACACATAAACAATCAGTTAGTGTTGGCTAATTAGCTTGTGCTAGCTAACTAAAGCTGATAAAATCTGCTAGCAACAGCCAGTCAATATAGTCAACAAATTAAATGAGATTGTGTGCATGTAAGTTATTTATACAATAATTAAAATTTTCTCAGTTCATTGTTGATTCAGTTTGTCAGTTTTCATCCATCTCACCTGTTTTAGCTGAGTCTCAGAGTTGACATGCACATCACACGTCTCACAGTAAAACGTTTTGTTCTGCAGGCCCGTCGATGATTTGGAGGACGTAGCCAGTTTGCTTTTGACTCCCGGCCGGGGGAAGGATTTGATGGAACCCACGCCGCTCCTGGCCTCGAGCATCGTCTTGTGCTTCGTACCTGCAGATTCAAACAAGAAGTGGTCTGGTAAGTACATGAATCTCTGCTCCTTAAATGAAAGATGAGATCAGAAGGTCAGAGGCTTTTCTAAGCTGAGGAAATTGTAATGTGAGAGATTATCCAGGTAAAATGATCCTAAACAAAAACCTTGTTAAACTGGTACAATAGTTACACATTAGTCCTGAGTGTTGTGTCTGGAGTGAGGGGATGGACTGGGAATTAAAAATGATCCTTGACTTTTGCCTTAGACCAGCAGAAAAAATCCTTAACGCTCCTCACGCAATGATGAAACATCAGGGGAAATAAACAATATATTATTACAGGACAAATACAATCACTAGACTTAGAATGCTGCAAATAATTCATGATGCAATTTCAGCATGTGAGGACAAAAATAACTACACCAGAGACTCAAGGATGGGACCAGTGACCCATACTGGTATATTAACGAGCCAGTTATAGCACAATCAGCTGTCAACACCACAGGTTGCTCAGTGGGTTTCAGCATCTTACTCCCTGGGCCACTCGTCATTTGTTGCCTGATACATTGCTTTTTGTGAATTTTAAAGCTGTTCTACACATGGATTGTCTGGCATTAACTTTAATACTGCCTGTCCTAAAGACTTTCAAAACACATACTGGTCTGCAGCGGATTAGGTTTAATGCCCAGAATGCCTGTTGTTGCACAATGTAACTTGGACTGAACGGGTACTATCTCTCGTGAGAACTGTGTAACCTTTGCATAAAGTGCAAAAAGCTTTTTGTCACACACAGAAGAATTTAATATGCTACCATCATGTAAGCGATTATATTCACCGTATACTATATTATTATATGCTAGTAGTTCTGCAAAACTCCCTATTTTGGCTTCAACCACTGCATTTACAGACTGTGGCTTCTTAATTGAAAGGAGATGGAACATTTTGGCTATTACAACAGATAAGAGGATACCACTGAGACATTAGAGAGAAAAGTATCCAACACATGTCAAGAATGAGCTACAACAATGGCTCAGCAACTGTCTGTCTGTCTTGGACAAACTTTATTGATATGAGTTCATGTGGGACCCTTTCACTGCCTGGCTACAGAAACTGTAACTTTGAGGTCAGTGGCGTAATCCAGTGTAACCAATGGTTTGCAGTACTTTTTTGTGTGTGAGTGTTTCTCTCTGTGATGTTCCCTGTAAAAATCCTTATTTGAGTGTCCTCTCTTGATCAAACTTTCAGTAAAATTGTTGTAAGGCGAAGCAGTGGGACATTCCTGTGCATGGCACTCTGTATTGTGCGTGTCTGTGTGTGTGAATAGGGTATTAGAAATTTGTCTGACAGGGTGATTCATATAATCTTTGTTTTTTGAAAGCAAGGAATGTCACACAATACCTGATCAAAGTTGGATACGAGGTTCCTATGGTAACCACTGTCAACCCTCCCCCCCCCCAAAAAAAAAATTTAAATGTGTGTTTTTCAGGCCTGACAGCCGATATAACTCAAATGTGATGACAAAGAACACTTTCAGTACTGCATGCTGCTGGCTGATTGTGTAGAAACCCAGCAGATAATAACCTTTTTCACAAAAAGCATCGACTCTGAAAACCATTTCAGTACTGATTCTGGCATACATGTATTTTTCATGAAAATAGCAGTATACAGAATGGAATAACTATGTTAAAGTCTTGGTGTTAGATGAGGAAAACACATGTAGGAACCCAGCAGGTAAACACCTCACTTGTACAGTACACACAGTCTCTTGTCTTCTGTCTAAACATTTCTGTTATAATTTCTACAAATACTCAACTGATGTTCACATGTGGTGTAAATGTTGGCACACGTCTCTTACCACTGTTGTGAGCCTCCAGCTGTGATGCTGAGTTGACTGCCACTTTGCAGAGCGAGCAATACAGAAGGCGTCGAGCTTTCTCCTCCTCTGTTTCCTTATCTGTCTCTGCCTCAGGTTCGGCCTCGGGCTCCAGGTCTGGTTCTGAGGGCGAGTTTAGCTTTGATTGCCTCTCGTCCCCTCCAGCAGCTGAGGTAGTCTCTGGGGCTGTGGCTGCCGTGCTGTTCAGGACTATCGGTGAGGCCACGGGCACTGGCGTTGGCATTGTAGGGGTTGCCAAGGGTTGTGCCGGTCTGAGCACAGGGGATAGCGGTAGGGGCGCTGCACCAGGGATGCCATCTGTAGAGAGAAATACATGATTTATTTTGAATATATGGCTTCATCCATCATTTTGGGGCAAACATGTTTTATTCGTATAATGTTCTATCAACAGGTGGCTGACGTTTGTTTTTTCAGACTTCAGAGAATCATTTCTATTTTATTTATTTTTGACTGGACTGCATAATTGAGGCCAGCCTCAAAAATTCAAATGTCTGTGACTGACTGACTGACTGACTGACTTACTTACTGACTGATGAAGTTACATCATTGGTTGGCCAGCTGTGTGTTTGAGTTTCCCTTTTGGCATAACAGTTTCTGTTACATTGTGTTCTGTGCAAATTGCAATCCATTTCTGTATTTGCCTGTTTTTCTGACTTTACTGGGACATTGGCACCTGTATCCTTTGGGCCCTGTGGGTTGCAGGGTGGGGCATTCATGGATCTGGCATGCTCTGGGGCATCCCACAGATGCTGGATGCAGATTGGGATCTGGGGTGTTTGGAGGCCAGGTTAACGTCTTGGGCTCTTGTGTTCCTCGAGCCATGTCTGAGCAGTTTGTTAGTTGAGCTATTGCCATGGGGGGGGTGTGGTTTCCCAGGAGAACGTTGTATTGTAAGGAGATAATCAATGTGGTTTTTATGTTGTGGCTGATTGGTGTATAGTTTCAATTAAAGATGCCGTTTTTTTAGGAACTTGTTGTGCTATCAAAAGACTGATAGACGTGAAAGAAGAGCCCTTGGCTGTCAGCCCAGAGAGCAGCAGCTCAAGTCACAATAACCTCTAACATACTGTGTAGAGTGGATAAAGAAGTTTGCGGCGCAGTGATTGTAAAGCCCTATTTTGCCACAAAGTGAATGAGACATCAGTCATGAGTCAGAATAGTGATGTATAACGATAACACTTCTAAAATGTTGTGTTAGTTCTGACAGGAAATAGCAACTATTTTATCACCTGATGCCTCACCATCTAACGATGTATGCAGAGTGTAAGAGCAAATTAGAACAATCTGTTGGAACAAAGCAGAAAGGCTCTTAGAGAAACATCCTGAAACAAAACATACTAATATCTGCTCCATGAATGTAAATATTTTATACTGTTGGATTTGTAAGCTTTTAAAATGATGAGAACCAAGATTTTTAGGCATGTATAATTTATTAAGTTAAACTGATGTCCATTTTACTCACATAATCTTCCAACACATATAGTGACTTAATTTATTTTGTGATATGCTGTATATCACTATCGACTGATATGAAAAATAGATCATGATTGAATGTTTTGCTTTATCACCTGGCCTGACCTATAACATCATCCATTACTCCTCAAAATAAAGACGAAAGTAGAGGAGGAATGATCACACAGAGAAAACCACTGTATACACAAGCTCATGTGGTAAAAATGAAAGACAAAAAATGAAATGTCACAAAATTATCTGCCTGTCTTGAAACGGATATTTCTAGATAGGCAGAAAAATTGAATCAAGACTAACACTAACCACGTTATGCGTGCACATATCAACCAGTGCAGTCTATATTGATATATATTGAGATGGACAGCTCTGCAAAATAATCAGACCTTTAATCCACATGTAACATTAACAACGTTAACATGTTATACGAATAGCTGCTGCGCAGTGAAAGAACTGTCTGATAGTTTTAGGACAAAAGACAGCAGTGGATCAATATATTTGACTCATAAAACAACACCACATGTCAGTGTATGGAATACAGAAGACTGCTGCCACATTTACGAAAATGAAATTTTGCCTTGGCGGCACCACCTGATCGATGCCAATGCCTCTGAGTTCTCCGCACTCCACTGTCACGAAATGAAGATCAGCCAGCCAGGAGAGCAAATCAATAGTGAATTATGTCATGCTATTTTTGTGAGCCATTATATATGGTCCTTATTTATCCCAGCGGAGGTGTCGGCAGTCTGCGCCACAAAACTGCTCCAAGTTACATCGCCACGGGGTTTCACTTATGCCAAAGGTTAAAAAATACATCATAGGTTGGAGCAGCAGGTATGTGTCTGTTATTACTAGTGGTGAAAGAAGTACAGGCATCTTTTACATTAGAAAAATCTGAAAGGGCTTCTGGATAAATATGTCTATTTATTCAAGCTGAGGTATTGAATGGTGTCCAGGGATTGAGGTTTATTTTACTGTTGTACTGACACTCTGGATGAGAGCCTCAGCTAAATGCTTCAAATGTATGTAAATGTATGCACTGTGGGTTTTTTCGTTTAGTATCTCAGTGTTTGTGAGCATCCAATCCATTAACCTTTGAAATGGGTTTTTGAGGCACATTTATACTTGTTGTAATACTCTCCTCTTACAGTTGACTGACTCCAGCTATGAAATTTGCTGCACTTTTCATGAAACATGCTGCATGTTTTTAATGTATCTTTAAAGTAATGAACAGGAGCAGGTGGAGGATACAGTAAATGTTCACGGAAATAGGACTTCTGCATTGAAATGTAGTCAGATAAAGCTGTGAAGGTTACTTTAAACAATATTTAACAAAAATCATAAAACAAACACCTTACTTTCTGCAGTGTTGGTGAGCAACAAAGTGGAGCCTAAATGATGGTGATGATGGTACTTGAGAGGATAATACAGGGGATATGTTCATATCTTCCACAAATACCAACATACAAGACCCCTGATATTTGTCTAATAAAGAGTTAAGAAAATAATATGTACTTTGGCATATATGGCACCTAAACTAAAAGATGTATTAGTAAAGAGTAACCTCAGTAAGCTGAATCAGCCTCCTGACGTATTGGTCAGGCTTTATACTTATTTTACTGGTGTGTTGACTGTGTTTACGCAGCAGGCCTGCCTGCTCTGAATCAGCAACAAAAACACAAATTAACAGCCAAAACAGACACCACCCTATGACTCTACTTCTCTAAACTGCACACACTTTAAATCATTAAAGCCAACATTGCTTTACCCCTGGATAAAAGACACTGCATCCAACCCAACCACCTTCTCTCTTGCCTATCTGGGTCCTGGTTGCAGTGACTAAGCAAATTAGTCCATATGTCCGTCTCCTTAGCTACATCTTCATTCTCCGCCTGGGGGATCATTGGGCTATTCCCAGGCCATATGGGATTTATAATTCCCTCTGGGGTCTCCTTTCACTTGGACGTGGCTGGAGTACCTCTACAGGGAGGTGGTGTCAAGGAGGCCTGAACCACCTGAAATGGCTCCCCTCACTCCAAAAAAGCAGCAGCTCTACTTTGAGCTCCCTCCAGATTTCTGAGCTCCTTATCTTCTCACTAACAGGGGTTTCACAAACGCACAAGTTTGACATGACACAGATCAAGGTCCTTTTTTTTCTAACGGAGAGATGATGTGCTGTCTCAAGCAGCTGTGTGACCCAAAGCAACACGCACCACGCTGATTTTCCACCAGACAGTGCGGCAAAAGTTCTCCTAAGTACAACTATTAACCCATTTGTGCTGACCTCAACGACACAAGTCCAATGGGATTTTGGCACTGAGGTTATGATGGCGATAATTTTACTGTACAGAAGAGTGATGGAAAAGTTGATTTTGTGTGTTCTGTTACTCTAGTTTCCAACGTTACTGGGACTTGAGTAAAAAAAAAAAAAAAACTCAAACAAGGCAGAAAATATTAGAGACGGGAATGTAAATAATGGCAGTTCTACTATAATAACCTGTATCACAGTAATCCATTCCTTTGATGATTTGTATCAGTAATAGTGCGATTGTTTAAATTCTAATGTAGTCTTTTGAATCCAGTTAAACATATTGTGAAGAGTATTTGTTCTAGCTCATTGCCTGACCATAAGTGAGAATTGGAACGTTAAATCAAGAGCTTTGCCATAAACTCATCCCCTCTGTGTCACAGTAGTCCATTACAGTGTCTGCATTACTGCAGACGCAGCACCAGTCTTCCTGTCAGTGTCACACTTCATCTTACCATCTCTTGTGAACAAGACCCCAGGGTACCTGAACTTAGGGCAGTGACTGACTGTTAAGATGTGTCACAAAACACAGTGAAGTAAGCCATCTAGAAATTCAAGACTGAAGTTGCTAATTCATTTGGATGCACAAGTAAATTAGTAAATTAGGGCTTTTAAATTTGAATTATAAATTCGCTCACCATGGTGTGGTCAATGAAACCACATTCAGCAGCTGAAGCTTTTCTCTGTTCAGTCTGTCAGTATTGCTGCTGCAGTTTTTTAATACCATTTACTGATCTAATCTGTCCATCACATGACCAATGACCTTAAGCAAAGGCGTCTATTGATTACTGTTACCAGCAGAGGATGCAGGACTGAGCATTTATGGTGCAGTGTGGTGCAACTATGACTAAATCACCTCTAACTATTGTATATGCCTGTGTGTGTGTTTCATTAGTTGCCTGTGAATTGATCTAAAGAAGAACATCTGGCTAGAAAAGGCCATTATTCTGGGTTGTTACACTTAATACCATGACTGGAACATTTAGTTAAAGTCTGTGGACTCAGCTCTGAAAAGGGGAACAGTGACTTCACTTATTAGTTTTGCGTAATTTATGTTCTGTTTAATTCAAGTTTAGGCTGAATATGTTACAGGCAAAAGCCAGAAAATCTACCCAATTCCTTCAATCTACATAGTCTGAAGGTGGATTATATTCAGATATAGCAAAAGCTCAAAAAAGAGGACATGGCATGACTAACACTAAAAAGTGTGATAGCACAGTTTTAACATGAACTAGTTTTTAAACTAATCTTCATTTAAAAGATGTTCAACTAAAGTAATGTGACAATTATCAGTTGTTATAAAACCTGGTTTAACAGCCATCAGTGACCTTAGTGCAATGCTACAATACCATGACCCATCAAGCTAGGGCCATCACACAAGAACAATAATTAATCTGTGAACTATTTATGATGCAGCTGACCTTGTCGCTCTTGATGAATAATGTTTATGCCATGAGCAGAGTGGCAGCCACCTCTTTGCTCCCTGCAATTAACCATCACCTACTCCCAGTCCACTCCGGTGTGCCAGGCATCAAAACAACCTGAAATCACAGTGATTAACTCACTCAATCTCACCATGCTCACCGGCGACCAAAAGGCTGCCATCACACCTGCTTCTCTGGGCAGCTTTTCAATGGCACGGTCACCAGACTGACTGAGTGTCCAGAAAAGTGCAGGTAAAGGTTTGGTGGCCTTGTGAGCCAACAATTCTTTGCCTGCAAGTTACCATTTTACCATTGGAGAGCTCAATGCACAATCAGAATAATCTTCATTAGAGATTCTCTGGTCTCGGTTCTGGATTATATTTTGGTGCCAAGCTTAGCTCACAGATTGCTTTTGTCTTGGTTTTCTGTCCAGCATTTATCAACAGCTGGGACACATAATCTGCATCAATTTCTCTCCAGAGATTTTTTTTCCTCTTAAATTGACCCACTGTTTGGAACAGCAACCATAACTGCAATATCTTACACAGTTTGTGACATCAGTAGGGGAGAGTAAAACACATTCTTATTGAGAAACATTGCCGGGAGCTGTTATTAAGGAATACTCCAAGATTCTGGCAATCTGCTTGTTTGCTCTGATACCTGGAGTGTGAAGATCAATACCAATTTAATCTTTGTGAAGTCAGTAGAGAGATTGGTCTGTGATTTGTTTGGCATAACTTTAACACAGACTGGAAGGAGGGAAAATAGATAGTTTCTAAAAGAGGAAACTTAGACCATCCAACAGATCCAATATTGAGTGTGACATTTTATTCTTCACCTGGGAAATAGTATTTTTGCTTTTTGTCATACTGTTATCTCAAGGTATACTAAACCACCTTTGTCCATTGCTTTAAACTGCATTTCACAGTGGACAGTTTCATCAGTTCCCCATGCTTCCCTTCTTTATGCTAAGCTAAGCCAATCACCTCCTCAATAACTCTGTACTTACTGCACATGCATGAAAATGGTATCAATCCTCTCATCTAACTCACCAATAAGGCGAATAATTCAGAAATGTCAAGTTATGCCTTTGAATGGCATGTAAACAAAGCTTTGACAGAGCAAAGATGGCTATTATCTTGTTAGTAAGCTGGGCTAAACATGTCTTGAATCTTATAGAAGTGCCCCTGTAATTTATTAATAACTTTTTTTGTCTTCTTGCTCCTGTTGTAACTGAGCTCAGTTAGACCCCTCAGTAACTGGCTATAAAAGCATCCCCTTTACCAATCATCCATCGTATTGAATTTTGTAGACGAGTGATGGAAGGAAGGCCTGCTTCAGTTTCTGTGGAGCTTTTCCTTGTCATGACAGGAACAGAATATTTTATTTATTTTATTTTATTAGAATGTCTAGCTAGCTAGTGTGGCGAGTACACCATTCCCAATTTAGCATTACACCCATGTGTAACACTTAAATAAATCACCCTGCACCTATCATACACGGGATGTACTGATGTTAATACACAATATTTGTACTGAGCTTAGCAACTCACATCTCTCATGAACTAGCAACATTTCACAATTACCAGTGGCAATTATCTCCTAAGAAAGGGCACCCTTGAGCCAATAAACCAACATGGATACATGTTGTAATGTGTGTAATGTATGGTAGAAGTGTGAGGTAAATGAGTAATGATCAACAAGAAGAAGAAAGGTTCTGTCTTCATCTGTCACCTTATTAAAGGAAGTGCTTGGTGAGGCCATCCCATGTTAAGTCATGCATGTATTTGCCCTTGTGTTGGGGTGAACCCATCTACCACGGTGTCATTAAAGAGCCATTTGCTGTTGGAAGGGCAGGTGATTAAAGTGTACTTTGGCTGGCCTAGGACGCCCTGCACTCTGGGAAGCCTCCAGTAATCCATATCCCCAGTCAGTGTGACCTAACTGGCTCTGCAAGGCCCAGTTAAGAACTCAATCCCCTCTCATTAATGGAGGTAATGACTGTGATCAATCTAAAGTTGGTATGGGCGAGCTGAGCCCCACAGCAAAGAGAGATTGAGGCCAGGTAAAAGAAAGGATGGGATTAGAAAGAAGAACAAAAGAGGATAGATTTGGAAGACAAAGAAAGTGAAAAGTTAAATGAAAGTGAAACTGGAAAAGTAAGCAAACTTTGAGCCAAAACAACAGTGGAAAATCAAGTGTGTGAAAGAAAGGCAGAGGGGGGCGGGCAGGTGGGCAAGGGACGTGAGAAGGTGAGAGGAAAGAGATAACATTAAAAGGGAGTAATTGAGTAAGGAACACAATTAAATAGAGAGAAATTGAGAGGGTGGGAGTGGTGAAGGCAACAAAGAGGAAGAGAACCGAGAGAAAGGGAGATCAGGACAGGTGCTACGACCCTTCGAGACAGGACACCGCTTCTTTTCTCTCCTCCATTTGTACCTCAGCCTCTCCTGACTCTCCCCTGAGATTTTCTTTGGCGATAGAGGAGAAATGCAGCTCTGAAATCCTTCCACTCTACTTAGGCTTTCAGGCAATCACGAGGCTCCCCGGAGATCTGATTACCTTTCTCAATGAAGCTGGATTAAGCTCTTTAATTAAAATGATTGGGCCTTATTATATGCTGTCACAACTTAAAGGACAGAAATCCCTCATGGCTCTTGAGCTCTGTCAAATTTCATTCACCGGCTATGATTTTTCTTCCTCCCTCTTGTCAGTATTCAAAGTGAGTAAATGAGAAAAGAGTCACGGTTGAATATTCCTAGAATAAAAGATTGATAAGGTGAAAAATTTGCATTCACAAATAAGTGTGCGTCGACACCTGCAATCATCTTTTTTTGTTGAAGGAGAAAAAAGGCAATATCTCAGATATTTAACGGCAGGAAGAGTCATTGATTTGAATTCACACTGATTTATCTCTCTCCAATTTCATCCGAAAGCAAATGATCCGCACCTAATTTCTGTTGGGAAGTTTCTGTGGTTACACGTCACTGTCCAAAATCCCCACAAATGAGAACATTTGCAGCACCGTGCAGGTATGGAGCCAATCTAATCACACACTCATCAGGTTTGCTGCTGTCTCTGACGTCTGTCTGCGAGGGCTTTTTCCAACCCAGTGCTTATGTACGGAGACTTAGGCACATAGGCAGTTTTCTGGGTGGAGGAGGGTGGCGGAGGGCGTCAGCTGCCAGTGGGGACCTGAGGAAGGAGACTGTGGATGAAAAAAAGCCTGAGCTAGCCTCCTGCCTCCCTGCAGCCTGTTTCATTGTACAGCTGCTGTCAGTGCTGGCATGGCTCCCCTGACAATCTGCTCTTTAATAGCTAATATCAGGGTACATTTCCTCAGGCACTGGACTGGAACTGAGAGATGGCGGGCTGTGCTGTGGGCATTTCTCTCTCTCCCTCTTTGCCTTTCTCGCTCTACCTCTGTTCTCCCTGGCGCTGGTATAAGGACACACAAACACACACGCGCAAACTTGACAGGCGGCCGCTGACTCATCCCACTAATCTATACTATCTCGCTGTGTCCAGCTGTCCATCCATCTCAGAGAGCACAAGTTAAGCGATGAAGTAAAGAACATGGATGCTCTGTGCATTTTATGAAGTCCACACTGTGATTACACGCTTTCTGACTCATTATTCCAAGATGATGCACTGATGTTCTCTTGCACATCAACTTGAACCGCTCTGAGCAGATGGACTTGTGAAATGTAAATGAATGGTTTAGTTCGCAATAATTTTTTCCATCATTTGGTAAGAAATGTTCTATCTTTTAGTATTTCACCCAAACACTTTGTTTCTACCCTGCATCTCTTGACTTTTAATGTACTAAAAAACCTGGAAAGTATGTGAATCTTAATCTTTAATATGTAATATAAAATATGTGTTTTATTAATATATACTGTAACTTAATAATTTCAAGTTAAATCAGCAGCTTTTAAACATTACTTTAAGTAAGACTTCCAAGTCTTCATTTGAAATGATTGAGATGCATGAATTTATTGCTTAGATTATACTAAGCTCATTAAATTAAAGGGTAATTCTGCCAATTTTACACAGCAAAGTCTGTCTGCAAGTTCTGGCTAGTAGTACTGCATGTGAAAAAAAAGTCTTTTGAGGCCCCAGAGAGAGCTGTGTGACGTTTTGACAAGGAAGAAAAGTGACTGGAATAAAAAAGACGATATCTCTTGTTCTGCTGCATCAGTTTTGACCCTGCGAGTCTGACATTGTTATACAAGTGTAATGCTAAATCAGTGGAGTGCTCTCTAAAGTTCCTAAAGAAACATGATCTGCATATTAGCAAACTTCCCAGCATGCACTGTTTGAGAGTAAAAACTCTCTAGAGACTGCCCATTTTTGTAGTTTGAAGAAAACATGCATGAAAACAAAACATAAACAAAAAGAAAATATGTGGGAAAACAAGTTAGAACTTATTTTATTGAACTTGTTTTGTTTGAGAGCTCACGTGTGTCCATGCTATCATTGTAAAGATAAGATGCTCCGGAGTTTCATTTTGCATATTTTTCTCTTTTAGTCATATCACAGATCAAGTTAGTGAGGTTTTTAAAACACAGAAAAACTAGTTTTTTGTCTTTTGTCATAATATGGTCTATAAGATTGAAATTCACATGATCTTTCTCGCAACGTGTCTTTAATATATATAAGTTTATATACGCATGGTTAGAAAGGCAATTTTGTCAGTTTAAATCACTAAATGGTTGCATGCTGCAGACACTTTACTATGGATGGATCTAGCTGCCCATAAAACCCATGTGGGACACATGCAACAGTGTGTTTTTACTGCATGTTAATTTAAGATCACTTGCTGATTGGTTTGTTTTGCTCCTAGAGATGTAAAAAATACTAAACAAATTTTCAAATCATTTGTCATCTTAAATTAATCTGCACCAGCTTTGTTCTAGATGTGATGGTTACCATAGAAAGTTAACTATTGAATACAACCATATATATTCCTGTCATTGATTGCTGGTTTAATCAAATGAGCCTCCGGTTACATGTTTTCCATGACCCACAAACTACGAGAGAGACAGAGCCCCGTACAAGGTGTTACACAAGCATATTAATGCATGAAAATATAAATTTGTAATACCAGCGTGTATAAATTTATGAATTATTATGCAAGAATCTCAGAGCACCGCTGCTCTCAAAACATAATGGTACTCCTGCTTAAAATCTAACAACAATAACAAAAAATTACTCACTGTTAATGAAACAATTACCTAACTGTAGACCTTTAATTAGAAAACAGCACATAAATGACACAATCAGGTGTATTTCTGAAACAGAAATAAGCAATCATGTTATATTTGTTCTCAGCATGGGCATGTTGTGCATTGGAATGAAATGATTACAGATCAAATATGTTTTTCGTTGGTAATTTTATAGCAAAACAAACCCACTGAAAGCCCACTCTGCAAAAGCAAACAGAGCTCTGCCGCCCTGTTGTTTCAGCCTACTCTCACTATGGCCATTACTCTTCCCTGAACTCTGCCTTTCATTAGAGGGGGTTTGTTGCCACTGATACACCGTCAAATACTTCAGCCTTGCAGATAATGCAGCATTTACCCGCCTTGACAATTAATTCTTCTGACATCTGAGCGCATTAATATTCATTACCCAGTGCCACTTGTGACAAACCGCCGCCCCCGCTCACTGTAGATATGATAGTGAGATGGTGTAGAAATGTGCTCCTGTGTGTGTGTGTTTTTTTTAAGGGCACTGAAATGATTAATAGTCATTTGTCTGTCTGGCTATGACAGAATGTTGTTTAAGGGTTTTGAGCTCTCTGCTTGTGTAAAATGTGTTTACACTTTTCCCAGGGCCTGAGTACATGTTTAATGTCAGGGCTGTGTAGAGTCCATTACAGATAGGTATCTCAGTGACAGTACAGTGGGGGGAGGTCAGTGACTGAATCCTACCTTTACTGCATAGCTCTCTAGTTATAAAATTGTAGGCTATTAGGAGGGACTATGTTAAGAGAAGGCTACAAATGCCAGTGTCCACCCCATATAGATGCAAACAACCTCAATTTAAAGCTAAACTTGACACCATGCTCACCCACTTCACACCAGTTTCCCTTTTAAGTAGCTATAATCATCTTATTCCTCATTATCCCTAATTGTCTGGCAGTATCATATATTATTTATTGAGATGTATACTCAAGATGATATACATCTCATTAAAATTCACACTGACATGTTTGGTATCTTTGGAAACTGAGATCTCTTCTAGAGGTTTGATTTGTTGTTGTTTAGCTGCACAGCATGAGTTTGCGTTGAATGAGATTGAAGAGCAGTCTTTTCATTTCAAATCCTGTGCGTGTTTGTGATTCAACACACTGGGCATGTGTCACTGTCAAATTACTCTAACTGCTATAATTCATTTGAACATTTCTGATATGAGGTGCACTCTTAAAAAAACCCCAAACCTGTTTTGACATATCTTTTCTCTCTAAAATTAATGCTAGCTTTGCGTACATGATCACAGGGAAAGACACAGCTGACTGGAATAAGAATGGTGTATCTGTCAATCTCGAACATCTCAATTAATGTAATCCAAATGTACATTTGTCCATGTCCTGGAAATATGTATTATTTAAATTGGAATCATGTCCAGTCATTCATCATGATCTGCTTCTCTTTGTGACTTCTCACTTGGACTCTGTGTAGTTATTTCCTGTTTTATTTTGACTTTTTTTGAGTTCATTGTTGTTTGAATTCCTGACTTTGTATCTTTTTTCCGCCACTTTTCTTTATCACCTGCTGTCTGTTGGTAATCAACTGAGTTGCCCTGCCCACCCACACACCTGTCTGTCTCTAGTTTCCCCAGTCAGTCTTTATCGTCAGCCTCTGTCAGTTTGTCTAAATATTCTGGTTCATGTCCAGAAGTTTTTCTTTCCCTGTATCTATCCTTTCTGAACAGTTCTGTCCTCCCATCTGCCATTAAGCCTTTTATTTTTATTTTTAACTTCACTACTTCAGCCTTCCTTTGTGTTCTTTCCCCCATGTTGCTAGCTTCAGTCGTTACATCATTAAGACATTACAAAACTGCATGAATTACGTAAAGAGAAAAAATAACCATGACCATGAGAAATTGTGGAACATTTAAAAATAGTCGTTATTATGCAACTTTATTTCATCATGTTTCTTTTTGCTACAGAATTTCATTTAATTTCAGCTGCTTTTATTTCAAAATGTCCCTTTTTAAAAGTCTGTTTATACTTCACCACATAATTCTTTCTCTGATCTTTTTATTTCATGAGGACACACTTCATCATTACATTTCATCGACGGGGCAGAGCCAGTTATGTGACTGGCTGTAGCTTCGGACTGAAAAAGCAGACAGCCATTCACATACCTGGCACTGCCCTGTTCGTTTTGACTGACAGATGGAGACTTTGTGATGACTCGTGGTATAATAAAATAAACAGTCATTTGGGAAAATTGTGTTGTAAAAATAAAAGCAGTCTTTGGAAAAAGGACATTTGGAAAGTAAAACCACTATACTGAAATAAAAATTACCTTCAATAAACTTTCTTATTGTGAAAAGAAACAGAATGAAATAACATTTCATGATGATGAGCTGAATTTTAAACATTAATTATTTTACAGTTTTATAGTTGGACCACATTGGCTTGTTTAGATATACTGCACTGTCTCACCAACAATGAATGTTAGTCATTGCTATTTTAGTGTTCAGCACATATAACAAGATAATTCTGAACCAGATACTTTGATTTTCAGTTTATTCCATTCAAACACTGGACAAAATGTGATCCTTTTGACGGTGCCAAGTCATAAACTTACTGGAGTTGCAATTTTAGAAATGCATCTCAATATTTCACAACCACTGTTCCTTTAGACCCGGAGACCTCCAAGATGGCAGCCAGAGGTTGCATTACATCACCTGAAAGGTTTCTTAAAGTAAATGTCGACAAACTGCAGCGTAGATTAGCTCAGCGAAAACTTCAGTGCAACTTACTCCACTTAAAGGTTTGCCATTTGTATAGTAGCAGCTTAGTAGCTCTGTGGGATGCGAGACAGGCTGCCGCCAAGTGTAAAGCTCTTAATATAACTTAAATACTAACATGTGACCTGTATTAGCTGAAATGTGTGAATGTAAGTACTTGTTAATCCTATTTTCTCACCTATTTAATGGAGAAAAGAAGAACATTGTTAATATTTCTAACATTTATGAACCAGAATCACCAAGCTTTCCTTTTAAGATATGATATTATTACCTCAATGTGCATTTCAACCATCAACCGTTAAATGATTTCACCTTAAGCAGCCTTTAAAGTGTGAATAGGTTGGACTTGGCAAAATAGGTCATGGTCCACGATGAGCTCCAGAAATGTGCTCCTAATTTAAATACTTCTGGAATATTGGAAGAAGACATGGGTAGAGGTTAAGATTAATCCCAGAGCGCAACGGCTCAATGTGTTTCCAATTCCTTTAAAAAAACTTATATTGTTACAGTTAAAAGGGAAGACTTTCATTGGGCCAATTTCATGACATAATAACAGGCAGCTTCAAGAATATTACAGTAGAGGAGACAGAGAGGGCAGGGCTCCTCAGCAGTGCCTTCAGCTGCCAAAGACGTTATCCTCCACAGAACCAGTATGAAACACAGCAGATAAAATCATTTAAAAATAATCTGCATCTGGTTCCTGTCAGGTGCTGGAAGTTGCACTTAGTTTTTGTTTACTTTTTCAACATGTTTTTAAGCAGGCGTTCCACCGAGAATAAGAATCTTTTTCGGCAGACACCTGGCCGAGATAACCGGATTTAAACAGCCACCTGGCTACGACGTGATGAATATTAAGTTACACAGAGTCAGCATACAACAATGTGCACAGGCAAAAATGTAATTAAAAATGGGATAATACAAAGACAAATTCAATATAGGAGGAATTTGGCTTGGAGCACATGGTTATATAAGTTACTAAATTTTGGCAAACTGCCATCAAATTTAAGAATTAAGAACAAACTACCTCTTACTTGTCTTCCAACTACAGTGCGGACTAAAGTGAAAAGTTTGTATAGCTGTTCTGAGTGGCCTTAGTGGAAGGTATGGTTAGAAGTCTGGCATCATAGCCTCCACCTGGTTTTATCACGCTATCTCCCTGAGCTCTCTCCAAGAACTCAGTGTTTTTTGTGTGTCTTTATAATCTCAATGCATCAATGAGTCACATCAGTGGGGATAATGATGGACACTTTTAGACAGCTCCTCTTAAAATTCTCCCTCAAGCTCTTTTTTTGTTACCACACACCTGGCCAATCGATGCGTAAAGTAGGCATGATTGTCAGATCATTGTTTTGGAGAACTAAAGGGAGTTTCAGATGTGAGAGTGACAGTCAGGCCAAAAACAGCCCTGTATTTCCAAAAGAAAAAAAGCAAGGGGTTGTGTTTGCGGGAACATGTTGCTTCAGGTACCAGTGAGTAACAGCTTAATATGTTTGAATCCTTCTACGATGTGAAAACATAATGATAATGCAGCTACAATAATAAAATTGAGACAGGATTTTTCTCTGTTAGTCATTTTCTGTTTTTTTTTTGTAATGATTGTAAAACAATAGAAATATTGCTACACATTAAAGTGTAATTTACCATGACTGTGTGCTTGTACATATTTAATAATAATATTAATCTAGTTTAGTCCTACAGCGTTTTTAAAGGCACCCAGAGATGCTTTACATAGATGAAAAATTGCCAGACATACTTTCACATAAAAGCATCAGTGACAGAGTTGAGAATGAATTCAAAGCAGCTTTTAAAAGATGAGTTTTGAGTGCCTCTTCAAAGGTGGTTGAGGAGAGTGTTTATTGTCCTTGAGGAGAGAGTTCCTGAGGGTGGGGCCAGTGGTGACTAACCCAGACTGAGTTTTGGACATACTAGAATTTACTGAGGATTTGATTAATGTTGTTGCATTGTGTTGCAGCAAAAACTGAATGAACTTCAGCTTTTTTGCAAGTAAACCCTTCATCCTATTGGTGTTGGCAGCCTTGCTGCATCAATGCAGAGGTCCGATTCAATTGAATGAGGGAGCCACTTTGTTGTGCTGTTGTCTGTCTGTATGTGGCTGCAGATTATCTGACAGGCACTTTGTTTGAAGGCTGAGGCCCTGACTCATTCTTCATTTGTCTGACTGTCCTATGTGTCCTGCAAAGATCTCCCAACTCTAAAAATTCAATATATGAGCACCGAGTCGGCAGCCAGCCATTGGCAGACCAGCCAACACAGGGCTGATATAATCAGCAGTGAGTCCATCCAACTCCTAAAGTGATTGCATGTTGTGTGCAGCAAATTTAACATGCCACAAGGGTAGGTTTCAGGTCCAAGCTTCATTCTTAACAGGAAGGCAGGAGCTACATGAAGAACACAACAAAGAGCGTGTGTTGAGGAATGTGCAGCAGGCAAGAAAACACAAACCTTTCTTGTCAGTGCCGTTGGGGACCTGCGAGGTGTTGATACCCTTTGCAATCTCCTGGTTGGTGGTTTCCTTGGTGACCACTGAGCCTTTGAGCTTACTCTTCGGAGCATCCAGGGCTTTTAGCTTCTTGGCATGTTTGGTTCCCTTGTAGTGGGCCAAGGCCTGGCTCTGTGAGGAGAACAAATAACAGGCTCGATTTAACACTGGAAAAGAAGCTAAACACGGGGCCAGGATGAAATGAAATATGAAAACTAAAGGAACACAGTCAGAGTCAATGAAGCAGACTAAACATAATTAGCAGGGGTCAGTTGATACGTCTTACAGTCCAGCAAAAAATGTTAATATTTGCTTCTGTTTATGGCAGCTTTAGGAGAAAAAACCCTCTTCTTTTAAGATGATTAATATAGCCAGGTAACATTATTTCCTAATTGAAGTGTTCTATTTTTTGGATTTACTAAAAAAACTGCTCTTGAAGCAGATTTTTTTTTGTAAGGCTCTACATTATTAAATGCAGCATTTTCAAATGTAAAATAATTTATTGCTCTACAACAATGAGCTACTTTAGCAGGCCTTGACGTCAAATCATTTTTTCATGTACAGCTTGTAAAGAGTTTAGCCAATTCAGCCCATTATAACAATCATTTTTTCTTTGTTCCAGCACCTGAATACCTGTCGAGATTTCAAATTACAAAAGAGTGGTAATGAAATGACCATTCAGTCTCAATATGAAGCTCATTTCTTTAATAAGAATACCTGGATCTGCATGATTGGGATTTTTTTTTTGACCCGTGATGTTTAATTTATGTAGTGGGTGTCTGGTTTAAAGTCTGAACACGTAGTGCCACCAAGATTCACCTTCACAACGGATTCATCCAGGCACACTGAAGTGGGACATATGCAAAGACTTTGAGCTGTCCTTGTTTACCTCTGCACACTTCCCTGCATGCTTTGCCTGTGGCAAGAATGAGGGTATCAGGAGGGATGCAATTGCCTCTTGGAATAAATAAATGCGCCAGCCACGCATCCCCAGAAGACATTTGTAAGCATCTTTATTTATGGGCCGCGATGGGGATATTCACTAAAGACTGCTGGGACACAGGGGCCATTCCAGGTAGTATCTCAGCATTGCAATATAAGCAAAACATTGTTCCTGTTTCCCTTTGCTCCTTTTCAGTAATTAGCACCCATTGTTTGAGCCGTGGTCAGATTGTTTAATTGCTAGAAAATAAGCTCCCAGTTTTATAACAATGCTTTCATACCATTTTGTTTTGGGTGTCTTTCACTCAGGTTACTTTAATTTACTTGATGGTGATTGTGAACTTCAGATAATGAGTTTGTGTAAGAGTATTTGACAAGTTAATACAAAGAGACAAGTTAAAGAGGTTTCAGTGCATGAGGGGTATAAAGTTGCCAGGAATTCATAGTTCAGTAGTTTTGTTTGAAAAGGTTGTGAAATTGCTGAATTGCCTTAAATGTTTTCCCTTCATCCTGAAAACCATTTTTGGATGAGGCGTCACTTTTTCAAATAGAGTGCACATCTTTTCTGGCACGAAACGATCCATTTTTACCCACATTCATCACTCTCCAGGTACCACAGACATAACTTATTTTTTTTTTGTCATGAGACCCAGGTGATATGGATGGGTGTTTAATGTGACTACGGCAATAATTCATCTTTCATTAGAGCAATGAAGTGGAAGAATTGCCTGAACTCCAAGTCTGACAACGGCATGATTAAAAATAGGAAGGAAATCATTTGTTTTCCTTCCAGGTGCTCTGTGAGGGGGAAAAAACATCAAACAAACCAGATTTGGAGGGTTGGTTTAGAATTTAGAGAGGCTGTCTGAAAACCGAAAGGTCACAGTTTGAATCCCAGTGTATCCATCAACATGAATAAGATGACCCCTTTGGGCACTTAAAGTAAACTGAATGAGTGTCAGCTAAATGCTGAAAATGTAAGCTTTGCTCAGTCCTGTCACTCAGTTTATAAAAATGTGTTGTCTGATTTACTTTTCTCTCCAGAGCTAATAAGTTGTAGTTTATTCTGTACCTTAAACATACTGAAATTATTTCACATTCAAATGTCTGTAGAGTTTGTAAATATTTTTGCCTATTTAACATATTGGTTTCATGTTTGAATAAACCCCAAGTCACTTTTTCCATAGAAATCATGACATATCCATAACATTTAATTAATGCTGTCATATTAATGGAAAGTCTACAGCAGAACAAAGTGAATACACAGGGAGGGATATTGAATGTGCATCTTTTTTCTGCCTTCCTGAAGCTGCATTAATCAATTTCCTATGTTAACAATGGATTAAAACCATTGTGTATTGTGAAACTGTCGCTTGTAGTCACAAACCCACACAACATTTGCATAAACTCTGCAGTCCTCCTCAGCCCTCAACTTAATGGCTTGGTGACACCAAAAAGTGGAACCACAAAACGAATCCATGTGTCAAAATATTTAGATTAGAAGAGGCGATGTAGTGACTACTCACGGGGCTTGTTCGTGAACTGCTGGAGCTGGCGAGCTAACTGCTAAATTGCTAGCTGGCTGAGCTAGTGCCAGTCAGTCACAGTAGCTCCTAGAGATTCTGTATTGATGAATCAATTATTTGATTAACACTTTTCATGCAAGGAATTAATATCAGTTAGATAAACAGTTATAATCTATGAATGAAAATTCATAGAATTAAAAATTGAGGAGGGAAGCTACACTCAGATGATCATATTTGGCCTGGCTACTAAAAACAAATAAATTGGTGAAATCCTTAAATATATATACATTTTCTTGCTAAATTTAGGTATTTGTTTTACATAGCAATGGCTATTGATCAAATTGTTATAGTTTTGTAGTTGATCATTTATGTAACTATGTGCTGTTGTAATGCATGTGTCCAAAAGCTAACCTAACACATAACCCATCCATCCATCCATTAGCTATACCACTTACCCTTTGAGGGTCGTGGGGTGGCTGGAGTTGATCCCAGCTAGCATTGGGTGCGAGGCAGGGTACATGCTCGACAGGTTACCAGTCTAAAAACAGGGCTTAACGCATAACCCATATGTGAATAAAGACTCATTAAATTAAGGCATCTTCAAATACTATATGTAGTGATGTTATCTTCTGTGGTTTGAGTCAATCCTCAAAGACTGAAATAGACAGGAAAGGAGGGGGGATGGCAGAAAACAAGATAAACGTGAAATGTTCACTCAAATGAATGAAAGAAACAACATCAAACTGGCCTTTGTCTGGAAAATGGGGGGAGGAGGGTAAATTGTAGGTATCAAGACAAGGGGTGGGGTTCAGGAACATGATGCTCTGACTTCATAATTCAGTTAACTCCATGTGATTTAAATATGTTGGTGACTAATTTCTTCCATAAACAACAGTCCATTTCTGGTGGTCAGTTACTCACAACAGACCAGAAGCTCAACACAGAGCAAAGTTTACAAGTAATACACTGTTTATGTTTTCAGTTTCTCATATTCATTGAATCCTGCTCTCACAAGGCTTCCAACAAATGTTTAATAATATTCAAATAAAAATTATCTCCAAAGCTCAACATTGATGTAATGAAGGGTAAACCAGCTTAAATCATTTTTATTTGTGGAACAGTTTACTCAGTTTTGTTTCTCCTGTGGCTTTAATCAGTTTTTTTCATTTGTGGAAGCTGGAGTCACTTTTATTTGTAGTACTGAGTTTATACACTATTTTTAGCCAGTCATAAATCTTTATGACCCAGATTCAGAGTATATACTGAGTTGTGTTGCCAGTAGTATCATGAGGATGCAAGTTATGGAAGGACAGTGTCTTCAGGAGAAATGCAGCATATAAATTAGAGCCAATAGTAAAGCAGATTCTAAAAGGTCATTCACCTTATAATGAGTTTGAGGTCCTCCCAGTTGTTAACACATCATCACACTAAGACAAAACCCTCCCATGGACATTCTTGTGGATAGTTTAAGACCTCAGCAAACAGTCTCAACTCACATTAAAGAGCCACTGGTTATTGTTTTAATCCATAAAACCTGGTGGGTGGAGAAGGGGAGGGGGGTTCTCTGTGCAAGATCAGGTATCATGGGATGGTGCCACACCCCAGTCTGATTCATTGTGTGAGTCAAATGTGGTGTGACTGTCTCAGCCAAATGGAAATAAACCCTTTTTGAAAAACACATTTTCCTCTTGCAGCAGCAGACTGTATGCAGCACATGGTCATTGCTGAGTATATTTATATTTCCCTCAATAAAGTTACATCACAAACTCCTTAAAAGTAAAAGTATTCCTTTTGCAGGAAAATGGACAATATGAGATGTGTTATTATATATTACATTATTAAATCTGACGCAGCAACATGTAAGTAACATTTAACTGTTTACGAAGACTGAGGTGGAGCTGGTTTTAATTTAATATACAGTTACTGTACATAGTTTAACCCAGTAGCTCCCAACCCCAAAATTAGGCCTCTCCTAAGGCTCACAATAAATCTGAGGTGTCACAAGATGATTAATGGGGTAAGAAATAACAAAGCCACACACATTTATATGCTATATTTAAATTATAAATAAAATGGAAACACTTAAGTTAACACTTAAGTAATTGAAGTATAGTACTTTACAAAAGTTGTCAAGGGTCTGTTGGTGAACTAATTGCCAAAAAAGTACAGCAGACAAAGTCTCATTGTCAAAAATGTTTGTAACAAAAACCTAGAAAATATATAAACACTTGTACAAAAGAGTCAGTAAATTTCAAAATTTACAACGAGGCTAAGCTAAAAAAAAACAAACAAACCAAAAAAAATAGACTAACATGGTCTCTCCTTCAACAACACCTGTGAACTTCAGGTCTTGTGAGAAATATCTTAAATGACGCTGCCCTTGCCCTTTCTAATCTGACATATCAGGACTAATGAGAAGATCATGCCCAGAATCATTAAGATTCCAAATGCAAACGCAGTTCTGACAAGTGAGTCTGATACTCTGTCCAGCCACGTCATAATGTACGTCATACATGGTGTTGAGTATATCTCACGTCCGTCCAAAACCCAACATCATGAGGAACATTGAGAGGAGGCCGCGGAAGAACAGCGCCAGCAGGCACCGGCTCTCTTGGATTGCCCCACAGCAGCCCAGGAAGCCAAAAATCAGAGTCACAGCACCGATAAATACCAGGAGATTAATGGCTGGGAGCAATTCATCAGTGATCTGGTAGTCTGCTTTGTTGTTCCTGACGTGTATTGATAAACCAAGGATAATGATTCCTCCCACAAAAAACAAAAAGTTGAAGGTGAAAAGCAAATATTTGATAAGCTTGCTGGCCGTCATTGTTCAACTCAAGCCAGACTCTCTGACTGTTGTACCACTGGCTGCGTGGGTGGAGATTTTTAAAAGAAAAGTTGTCCTCCCAGTTGTTCAAGCTATCCAATGAGCCACTTCCAAGTGCAATGGAGGGAACGGAGAACGGGTTTGAGGCTGTTAAGTTCTTGGGAAGATATATTATGCCTCTTTACAACCAAATAATCCAGGTACAGAAGAACCACAGGAAATGAATGTACAAGACAAAAGATTTCTCACATATGAAGAACTACAAACATTAAGGAACTCAGTCCCATAATAGATTACCCCTTGTCAGACTTTGGCTCTACTTTCACATTGCTTAGGGTCCCAGAGACTCCACTGTATGTATAAAGATAATAGTAATAATTTCAGAATTAACCACTTTGCATAGAAAAGTTTTTAAGTGGTAAATTCTCTCTGAGCTTGCACATTTGTATTAATTTTATATGTATTATATGTGTATTTATATTCAAGGATTTTAATCTGTGGCACATCTCTTTCCTGGATCTGTGGCAGAATTAAAATTCAACCCTGGTTCCTCCAGTTGTGGTAGGTCATGTCCTTGAGTTCCTAAAATGGTTCCTGGCCTCTTGGAAAATTAATAGAACTAAATCCCCCCCAGATTATCAGCTTGTAAAAACCACAGGCCTCAAAGGGAAACAGGTTATATTTACAAAAACATGAGTCAAGGTAGAAAGATAAAGGAAGCACTGTAAATGCATCTAATGTAAACAGATAATAAAATAGGCCCTGTAAAAGAAGTAGATCAGACTATCTCATGACTCACTCGCACTCAGCAAATTACAGACTTCAGCCCAGTTTATGATCTTGACTCATAAACATGACTGTATCTAGTAAAGCAGAAACATCTTAAAATCTTTTAAAAACAGAAACACACTTTTCTCTTTATGATCTCAGACCATTAAGTCTGTTTACAAACAGACTTTCTGCTCTCCTATGGAGCAGCATGAATTAGTATTTAGCAGAGCACCGCAGGCAGGTCCTGTTCCCTGCATCATCTCTTCATTCCAAGCTGCAGTTTCACATTATGATAAACTGTCACTGGAGGAAATTAAGACAGTCTTCCGCTGTAGCTGTGGCTTACATAAAAATTATTTAAAAACATCCTGAGGGTATTTCAGACCTCCCATCTCAACACAGCACAACCTGTTGATTGACAGGTAAACACAGGCCCTGTCTCTATAATGAATCATTAAAATTAACAGCTGATGGACAGTAACTATATACTGAGATAGATTCTCCCCTGTAAAACATAATAACCTCATCCTGAGTAATCACCGACACATTCAGTGTTAGAAATGGATTGATTATTCCTTTAATGAAAGAGCGATGACACGGCTATTTAGGGATGCTACTGATTTAACAACATGCACCAGTAGCAGCGATTTTCTTTTCAGAATTTTTTGATTACTTTCAAAATGGTATGGAAATTAGGTGAGAAGGAAATCGAAACCCATCTGCTAGTGCATTGGTTTGGATTTAGCAAGATAGTATTAATGCAGTGCATTTCATTAGATTGTACTGTAGTGAACTGTGTGAGAGTTTGTAATGCCCTGATCTCCCTATAATCTGTTTTCCACACGTGATCTATATTATTCAAACACAGTGTAATGATGACAAAGATAAAGACAAGAGATCCCATCATAATCAAGCTATCTGGAGCTTGGGTTAGAACGAATGCAAAGAATACTACCAAAGTGAACTCCCTGAATTGCAATAAGAAAGGACTTTCACATACAGAGGACCATTTGTAGACACCCAGAGTATTTAAGTCAGGCCTCTCTGTGGTTTCCTCATTGTTAAGATAATGATACCTTTGTTTAGTTTAAAAGGATTTCTACAGACAGGTCACTGATGTGCCGCATTGAGGTTTCAATATTGTTTTTGTCATGCAAAGAAAACAATTGACCCTTTAGCACATCTCGGCGACCACATTTGGGTATGACCCTTAGAGACTGAGGCTCATTCAGGTCCCGAGGCAGGTAACCAGAATACCTCATTATCACCTACTATGATGTGACCAACACCCCGCTGTGCTGAGCTAGACCAGACAAGAGAGAAACATGCTTGATTTTGCCACACAGACCAAGTAAAGTTGTTTGAGATTCCACTTAGTTTCGCTGTAAAGCTTGACACACTGTGTCTCTTTGCTCTCCCTCACTACATTATTTTCTCTCACTTAGTTGGCTTTTAATTGTGTTTTGAGCGAACAAATAGACTGTGATGGGGTGCGAAGAGGGCAAGCTCTTCTACCAGGTGTTCCATAGACTCCGGCAAGTCTGCCTCAAATGGGAGGCTGCCTGTAGAGAAACTCTGGAGTTTTTTTTCAGTGATTAATCACAGGAACCACTACTGCTGACTTTTCTATAGTGTTCATTTTGACACTGGTTCCCAGTATCAGTTTACTTTTTTAAATGAACAGAGCAGTTTGCTAGATACTCAAAGACACTTTACATGACAAATTAGGACCACCTTCATAGAGTGCTCTTGCCTGCCAAATAGCACATAAAATACTGACATTTGCCCTGGTATCAGAATAAATGTTGCCTTTTCAATAACCTGTACCCTGTAGATTTTGTTTCAACAACAAACAAAGGCAAAAGTCACACACACACTGGACTGATAGCTCCCAACAAACTTAACAGAGCTATTTATTTTAACAGAGCACCATTTCTATTGAACAAAGGTCTTTGTCAAGTATTGCCAATAATATTGTTATTGAGACGTAAACAGCTATGATATAGTCAACTTCCTGAACAGCATTAAAAAAAAGAGTAGGCCCATGAGAGACCAAACAATGAGAAATCAGTTTGAAGAGTGTTATGTATTAAACCAGAAAAATAACCAGAAAAAAAACACTACAAACTGCAGTTCTCCATTTCGACCTTGCATCCTTTCCAATCCAAACATCATAGTTGTGGAACAGTAAATTACAAAGAACAACATGATGATTCAGACCCGTGCAAATTATATTTCACATAATACCGTCACCTTATTCTGCCTAATTTTCATGGCTCTTGAGATATAGTGGAACTGTAAACAACAACACACCAAAGAACAATTCAGCACCTGATTTAATTAGATTAGATCCCGAGCTGCCGTTTCTTAAATCAATGTGTTATATCACTGAGTGCCTTTTATAAGTTGTTCAGAGATGTTGTAATGAATGCACCTCTCTCCCCTGGACCACCGTGTTACTCCATGATAGATCTGACTTAACAAAGCTAATAAAACCCACACACTAGCTGCTTTTCCAACACCTACAGCACTGTGACAGAAAGTCATAGACACTGATTTTTTTTCTCACATCTGTTGCTCCATTTGACAAATCAAACCTTCACAGTAATGGCAAAATTGCAGCTGACAATGTGTGATTTTTACCAACCTTTTGTCTGATTCACAGTCAGCACCAACACCTACAGAAGACTGATTACGTGCACTGTATTCCAGCTCTTTGGGGGAGCTAAATTCTCCTGTGACTCACCTATTCTCTGTCCCCTCACAGCTACGGAAAAAAACAAATTAGATACTCTGCAGTGTGTTGCTAATGAAGAGAAGAATTTAGTGTCTCTTCTCATAAACATCTATATCAACTTTTATTTAATTTCTATTCATATTCCTCATGCATTGTTCTATGCATTATCTTAGTATGCCGTAGGGACATTTGCATACTCAGCTTACTGATACACAAAGCTTATTTCTGTCATCACACATACTTTTACTACAATCATATATGTTGAAGTGTTGGAATCGCTGGTTTGGTATAAACTCATTCACACTTTCATCCTTTTAAATTTATTATTGGTAACATGTTGCTGCTACCTACAAATCAATTTTAATACTCAGATTCATCTGATCAAATTTTAATTTGTACAGTAGGTTAGATTAAATGGTTATTCAAATGCTGTTTAAAGCTATTCAAATTCAAAAACAATGCAGGCAGTTCTTACTAAAACAGCTGAAAAGTTATTCACCCTCTACCTTTAACTTCTACTTTGTCTTACAAAAACATCTTCCAATTCATTCAGTGCTGCCCTGCAGTGCAGAAGCTGCACCTACGCATTACTGCTGTATCACATTAATGAATAGTTTCATTTTCTATCAGTTTGTAATTTTGCACTCATGGAAGGATGAAGACATTCTAGAAGTTTATTACTGCAACAGATTGACAACAGAGAAAGTTCAGCTGGGTAGTAATTGTTTATATTAATATTCACATTAGGTAGCACTTACTGATAAACCAGATGTAGAGCCTCACAGAGCTAGCATCTCTGTTTATTATGTTCACAATCCATGTGTTCCAAATCTATGCTACATAATAATTCTAAGCAGATTTTTTAGTATGTAGCGTGTCTACACTGGCAAAGAAAAAACCAAAAAAATTTAGTGTACTCAACGCAGACAGCATGCAGACTAAATACAGCCTATTTTTGGGTGTGCTGTTAATGCGCACTTTCTCCTTCAGTGCAATACACAAAGGAAAATGAGAAGCTGCACACAGCTGGAAAAAATTGCATAAATTGTGGATGGTGGTGAAACAGCTACAGAGAGAGCTTGGAAAACAAAAATAAGTAATTCATCTTAAGAAAGACTTACTCACTTCTTACTACAGCTAAAACAGTATATACCATACTATATACAATTATATGTAGTATGGATTTGGAATAAAGCTATGGTTTGGCATGTTAGCATGCTAACATGACCAAAGTGCTGGACCAACAGCCCAGCAGACATACAGTGCCATCCACCGAGCCACACTGCTAGCATGGCTAAAACAGCATGGTGATATCTGAACATTACTGCTCTAACAGAACTATAACTATGTGAAAGACAGCATGGCTGAATCCAGAGCAGTTGTAGGAGTACTTGTAACTTTTGAACTTCAACTCCTCTTCAGAGGAACACTTGCTCACCTGTGAGTTGAACCTTAGCTGACAAACGCTGCAGGAAACATGCTTCCTCTTGGCGGTGGGAGGGAGTCCGAGGGTGTGATGGAGGACGGCTTTCTGCACTGGGTCCATCTGGAGGATAGAGAGAGACATAGAGAGAGAGGCTAATTAAAACAGTGCTAAAGCTGACCTGTAAATCAGCTTCACTCCTCCATCACTTACTGGGCTGTAAAGAGAAAACAGGTTGCCTGGAGCTTTTTTAGAAAGCCAGACATCCATCTTCCACTTCAACAGGTGATTGTGGCTCAGACATTAACACAGACATTTCAAGAATTAATTTCCCATTTGCTTACTGGAGGCATATAGCATCAGTCTTTTATTGTAGGGATATTACTGTAATGGCTGTGGGCAAAATCCCTCAAGTGAACACTCAGAGAACACCACTGGCAGTATTTTATCTTTTCATTATCATCAGCAATTCCCCAGAGGAAACTAAAAGTAAATGAATTCAACCTGCTAACTAGTGTTGTGTGTGTGACCACAGCCAGATATTGCTTCTGCCTCTCTAATGTTGCCTAAACCAAGTCTGGTTTTACCATTGTTGGGGATATTTATACATGTTTGTATCATATGATTGATATGCAAAATTTAAAAAATACATCTTATTTTGATCATGTAAATCTTAGTCTTAAATCGGCATTTAAATGTACATACATCACCTTTTCCAAATAAATGTGTAACAAAGAATAACCAGTAGATAATATGGTTTAACCAGCTGTCTACTGCCAACCATTCTTAAAACTATCCCTTAAAACTTTTTTCAATTAACTCACATCTGTAGGAGCTCACACAAGAGCCTGTAGTTTTACCTAGTTGTGTTCGTTCTGTGCTGGTCAAGCTGCTGCAACTAGGATTTTCTTAAACATTGCACATTGCACATAAATAATGCCTATGTTCTAATTGATGCTACATGTTACTGATGATGAATGTTGGTTTCCATTAGCTACAATGTTGTACTGTGGTCACTGTGATCAATGCAACACAATCAGCTTATTGTTCTCAGCTTATTACAGTAGTGAAGCAGTGTAAAAACAGAGGCATGTGCCTGAGCTTGAGCTTCCCAGTGTTGAGCTAGAGACAGACTGTTTGAGTTGTGGAGAGGGTGCTTTTATGTGTTTTTACTTTGTTTGGAAGTGGAGTTCAATGGCATTGCTCGAATAGTACCTGTTAGCAGGATAAATTCATCATTCATTTGAGAAAAGAAACACCAGTGAAACACCAGGACATAAAAATGTTACGAAAAAGCCACAGTGTAAGCCCATACAGTACTTTTAATTCTTTGGGACTAACTAGGAGTGGTTGTGCTGCTGCATGTCCTCATGCTGCTTGTCTGCTTGGTATGGTCCTCCCTGTGTATGGTGACACAGCTTTGAGGAATGAACAAACACATCTGCCTCCCAGAGAAAAAGACTCAATAGGCACCACTTGGCTGGGGAGGGTAGAAAAGGTACAGACACCGTGTGGGAGGATTTATCCAGCTTGACAATTGTGCTGCAGAAGGTAGTCACAATGATGTTCGACTGTCGCTTTCTGTGGACGCTGTTTGGCTGATCCAAAGCTGCATTTATTATTTGGGGTTTCCGATGTCTGTGTGTGCAGAGGCAGAAAAAGTGTCTTGGGATATTCACCATAATAAAGTGAAAAACTGTGATATTTAATAAGTAGAAACACAAAGTAATTACCTGTGACCTTTTCGTGTAAATAAGCGCCTTTTACAAATACAAAAAGGTTGCTCCAAAAGGACAGACTTGCCTCTCTTCACATTAAGTTATCAGAATTGTAAGTTTATTAGATACACCATAGATGCAGTAGCACTACAGTAAATCCTTTTATTAAGCTTACAATGTTAAGCTTTTGTTGACATTTTGCCAGAGAGAAGTCTATTTAACTCTTTGGTCATTTTTGAGGGTGTAGTTAGTGTTGGTGCTGTGTTTAGCTGGTGCTAGTACTGAAAGGCATTTCTGATATTTTCACAGTCAGCTGCACTGGCCACAGGCAAGAACTTAAAATCCGGCAAACAATTCCAAAATGACTGAAGCAGGAAGGCGAGTAATCAGGTGCAGGTGACAGCAATGGCTGGAACGCTGCAGCAGCTTGGCAACAAAGACAATCTCACAAAGACCAGCTGAAAACTGGTCTCCGTGTTTACACTGTGGGTACATCTCAATTCTCTTAACTGCATCCATGTTTCCCTCGTGTGTCTTTTCCTTGTGTCAGCGGTGAAAACGCAAGGGGAGATTCAAGGAAAAGATGTGAGGAAAGAGGAAACAAGGAAACATGTTTATAGAAACTGCATCTGTTTCAGATGATGCTGGCACAGCTGAATCAGCTGTCAGTGACTTTTGATGGCTGGAGTTTGTAGTTTCCCATATACGCACTGCCCAGATAATGAGTAGGGCATACACTTGCCACTATCGGCACAGCAGTAATTATATGTTTAAACTGTTTGACAAACATCTGCACATTCATTAAAAACTAAATTCTGTATTTATACTGAGCTCAGATTGGTCAAACCACCGTGAGTAAATGGACTTAACAGCTCAGAGATTGAACGCACATGAAACATTTCTACTGGCAGCAGCATATTTTTTAATTTATTGATTGATTGCAACAAAATGTATTGATATTTGGTTTATAAATACATTAATTTATAATACAGGCTGTGATTGGAATGTCTTATAATTTGTAGAAATGATTTACTAGATTTAAGGAAAGCAGAAATTAAGCAAATAAATCTCCCATCAAACTATACAGTTTCTGGAAATTACAACGTAAAATGTGTTTATTTGTGAAAGACATCAGACTCTCTTTATCTCTCAGAATATATTATCCCAGATACAGAGTAAAAGAGGAGACAAAAGATCATGCAGAGAAAAATATAGGACATAGCAAAGCAAAGACAAAGAAGTTGAAGTGGAATCTGTAGACATAGTAGAATTGGGTCTCATTTAAAAGTAGATACTGGCTCAGTTTGAGAAACAGTTTCAGACTCAGGCAGAGAGACAAGTTGACGCTTAGACACACAGACAGGTTTGAGTCAGAAAACAGAGACTGGTTCAGGTTTTGACACAGCGGAAAGTCCAGGTTCAGATAGTGGGATGGATTTAGGCTCAGTCTCAGACACAGAAACAAATTCAGGCTCAAGCAAAGTAGAATTGTACAGATTCAGATTCAAAAACAGAGTCAGGCTTGGACACAGAGACAGATTCAGACTCAGAACTCCTTGCTTTGGAAACTCCCCTCCACCAGTACGACATCAGATTGGAGGGACGGGCTCTGTATCTGACCATTTATATAACTTTCTGAAACCAACAATCTGACATTTACATCCACCTCACGCAGTAAGAGACAACTATTTCTGTCAGTTTTTATGGGACTAACCAAGTGAAAAAATCTGAACGTGTAATGTCTAAAGACTATTGTAATGGGTTGCAGGAGTTATGTGCTCCCAATATGGTTTTGACTTTGACATAAGATTTAATGGTAGCATCCGATTAAAAAGAAAAGCGCATTAGTATTCCTCTGAGTTCTACTTAAGTACAGACGCTTTTTGAGTGGGCAGTGAGTTCAAAATCTTTAAATATCTATTTAAATACTCCTGTATGTTTTTCCTCCTGTCTTTTATCATTTCTGTATTTTTCTCCCTTGGACCATCTCAGGTAGAATAAGACGTAACTGTTCAATTTTCATAGATTGGATCCAGTAAGTAATTTCCTCCCAAAATGAATACACTTGGTTTTATAATCAAAATCTTGCAACAATAAAATGTTCTTCTCACGGCAAAACAATGATTTCAGTTGAGCTGTCAGTGAAGTGAGGGAGTCTCACATGAATCACTCACAGTGCTTATGTTTACAGCAATGCACTGTATCACAAAGTAGTCCTTGGTGGGTGTTTTCAGACACTTATGATCCACTGTGGCGCTCGGCATAAAAGATTTTGAGGAATGGCATTGTGTTTCAGCACTGCAGCATATTCGGTGGAATATTTGTGATAGGAAATTTTTGGACACAGTGTGTGCTGACACAGAATATGTGAAAACCCAGATAAAGCGCTGGTCTGCAGCGGGGATTGTTATGGGTGGTTTTCAGAACCAAGGTATGACAGCAGCAGATCACGGACTTCACCTGTCAGTGGTTTAATGTTGTGGCAGATCAGTGTATGTCAGTGTTTGCAATGCTCCATTACTCCCAAGGGAAGAAAAAAAATCTAATACTGTTGCTTTAAATTAAAAAAAAATATATTATTTGAGTTAATTTGGTTAGCTTAGCGAATTTGGATCCTTTTATTAAATGAAAATGTGCAGTTATCCTGAGCTATATGACACATTAATGCACATAGAGAAAAGTGGGAGGATACAAAGCTTTTACAGCTTTAGCAGGTTGACCATACACACCTACACAACAGTTGGTTTGGAAAAAATGGGATACATTATCAGTTTTTAATAGTGAATACATTTATAGAGAATGTTTTAATAAAATAAAATGTCCAAAATATAGAGTAGAGTGTTATCAGGAAGGAAGCTCTAGAATATCAGAGGTGAACTGCTGCTATTAGATACTAGAGTTCATATCCCTCTCATATAAACTGCATCTGTTCTTTGCTTTATTGATTTATATGCTATGCACAATCAGCATTATGAAACACATTGCACTAAATGTGTAGGCAGTGTCAAAGAGGTAGAAGCAAATAATGTTCACTTCTTCAACTTAAATGCACTCAATGATATTCAGTGAAATGTGCAGCCTTTCACCCCGAAAAACACTAAAAACCCTGCATTACGTTAGCAGAGTAGGGGCTCTCCTCTGCCTTTGCCCTGACACACTTTGTTGCTGAATTGGAGAGAAAGAAAGTGTTATGCAACAGACTACCTTTGTACTGTAAATCTCACCCAAGTTTTTGGGAAAGAGAGAGGAGGATGACACATGGAGTTGGCGAGGCTCGCTGGCAGGGGAAACACTACAGCCGAGAACCAGACGCATTGCAGCCTGCTGGGAAACTGGGGCCTGAGCTCTGGAAAGCTCACGCCAGTTAAAAACATCTGGGCCACGAGAGAATGGATGACCTCTTACTAGAAACATGCACTGGGCTTGAAACATGTTATTTCTCCTTCACCCTGGTGCAGATGCTGTGAAATGAATCTGTAGTGATGAGACCACGAGAAATGGCACCATCCTGCAAAATGATCAGTAGAGATATTAGCACCTATTTGTGGAAATATCATTAATCACTGGGCATAAAGTGGTGAAAAAAAGGATTGAAAATTCTCTGTCTGAATTTATTCCACTCTGCTATTCTTGGCAGCATTGCTAATTTACCCACAATTCAGCGCCAAAATTCCACCACCTCCTGTGCATCTTTCCATGTATCTTTTTAAGAAATCCCCCCGTCATGTAGCATTTCACTCCCTCCCTGCACTGAAACATGATGTGTTCGGGGCCTCGTCTGCAGGGAACAGCTGCAGCGCCAGGGACATGTTATTCCCTGAGCTCCGCTTCCATCAGCCACCCACTGAGCCACACACTCCACATGGGCCACGCCTGCCAGGGACAGAAATGTTGCTGGGGCAAATGTACCGCGACACACATATAAACCACGCACAAACACACAGTGCAAACACCCACACACGCGCCAAAGCATATCACATATGCCCGTTTTCAAGCCTGCAGCGGTGTACAGAGCACCGTCTCAGGCTGCAGCAAATTCAGTGTCATCTTTTAAATCACTTCCTAAAGCTCTAATATGCAATGTCTCCTCAGTTGGTCGAGTTCCAGCACCAACGCTTGTCAATCATCCTGATGAGCTGTCTGCTTAGAAACAGCCTCTCGCCTGCGGCTGAGGTAACGGTAAAGCCACTGCAGACAGTCAGAGAGCAGATGGCTAACACAGCCGATCTGCAATTTAAGTGAAAGAAATGTTTGCAGTGCTTTTGAACAGGTCTTGTACTCAGGTAAACAGCCTTAACATCAGCCAAAAAGCAATTTAGGGAAAACACAGAGGGTTTAACAGAGGGTTTATGCAGAGTCAAAGACACAGACTAATGTGTGGTGGAGTGTAATTATTATTTTAGTGTAAAAATGTTGCATAGAGCAGCTTTAAATAGCTTTCTTTTTGTGATTGTTGTTGGCCCTCTGTGTGTTTTTCTTACATCTAAGTTTTCTCTTCCTTTTTTTGATATGTAATGTTTTTATTAGTGTGAGTAAATTTCAGGGTGCATGACCATGAAGTCCAATCTAAATGGGACTTTAAAGCTTGCTTCGTTTGTCAGCTTTCTGAGAAAACGTATTGAGGAGAAGGTATCTTAACAGCATAAGTGAATCTATTTTTTCTTTCACCCTGCTCTTAGTGGGTGTCTTCTTTCATTCGCCTGCGTGTCTTTGATTCCCACTGATGTGTCTCTGTCAGGGGAGACGTCGGCAGCGTGTCGACAATGTGGGAGAATAAGCAGGTCATTTGCCGGATACTATCTGACAGCCTGCAGAAGGCCTGTCCGTCTCAAAGTCCAGCACGGCAGCCGCCGCTGATGCTCCCCCACTCAGCGCTGCCGGATAATGTGACAGGACAAGACAGTGATGAGCTGAGATGGTCAAGCTGAGACTGGCTGACTTTTACAGCAGACGACTGATAAGAGGGACAAAAACACACACTGAGCACTATCTGTTTTGGTTGCACAAGGCTTCATATGCCGGCCGTCTATGATGTGGCTTTGTGTGTGTGACATAAGGAGTTAGTGTCAAACAAAAAAGCTGGATCTAAAATACACAACAAAGCAGCAAAATAATCAATTATGTGACATTTTGGTTTAATTCGGCTGTCTGAACTCTCTTTGCGGAGATTACAATCGCTTTGACGGAGAAACAAGTCACATTTTATACCCCAACAGCATAAAATGACTATAACACAACTGCAGGCGGTCGACTGATCAATACGAATAACTTGATGAGTATCTGGATGGAGATTTCTGGCATTGAAGGCAACATTTGGAAACCACTCATTGATTAGTTGGAACAAAAAGATTCCTGTGAACAGCGACAGTTATGTATTTATCAGTAAGTGATGTGTGTTCATCATCCTGCATCAACTATCGTTTGTTTTTTGAATGAGCAAGTTTGCATGATATTTACTCAAAGGCACAACAAATCGCACAAATGTAAACATTGACAAGAGACACATGGACAGGCTCTTCACTCTAAAAGTGATTTACAAGCCCTTTTATGTAGAAACCAACTCTAGACAACAACTAACTCTTTTCGCTGGTATGGTTTGTTTACATCGGTAAACAGGTGTGTAAACAAAGGTGTGTATTTTGCTTAATCATTTAATAAGCAACACATATAATGGTGGTTTTCCATCTGCAGTATAACTCTTTCATTATGCATGTGAATAAATAATTTATGTGGTCAAACAAATTACATGCTGGGGCTTGGAGGTGTAAATCTGCTCTCTATGAACAAGACTGGAGCAGTAATTCTGGTTTTGAAACCCACCCACTTTTCAGATAAAAACAGAAACAATGTCTTACGTTTCAAAGGCCCATATTATTCCAAAAATGAGTGGTATGAATGGTTTTGGATTGAGATTAAGCAACTAAAACTGCTTGATTAAGGTTAGGGAAGGATTGCTGTTACAGTTAAAGGAAACCAGTGTTTACTGCTGGTATAAACGACAAGACATGAGCCACCATTTTTGTTTCAGAGTCTCACACTTTACAGACAAACCATCCACCCTGAAGTCTTCCTCATTTCACTGTTACTTAACACAGAAATATTGAAGTCCCCTAAATATTGTAACAGTCCTTACAAAGATTAATGTTGTAGCCATTAGTTTTAATTATATCAACAGTTTGGCCTGGTGGACAGGTTCATACGCAACAAAACAACGCCATGGATGAGGCCAGTTCGGAACAAAACACTGAGCTACAGTTGCAACATTATTCCAAAATTATCTAATGTGCACTGAAGATTATAGTGTTATTTTTCTCAACAGTGTAATCTTTAGCTTTGGCACGCCAGCAGTGGTGTTCATAACAGAATGCACTTTGGGAATTGTAGTTTGCCCTTATAGTCTTATATCCATAGACTTGTATCTTCAACTTTTTATCAAAGAACCAGATATTTTCTAACATAGCTGCTCATTTATTTTTACTGATTGTTCAACCAGGAGAGTTTCATGCTGATAAAAGCCATAGAAAGTGCTTCCACATTTAGGTAACTTATTGCAGCAGTGGCACTTCTGGAGGCTTTATAATGGTATGTGTTGCAAAGGTGTATGTCACACTGAGTAAGAGTGAGGAGCCTCTAAAGAGCACATACCTCTCCAACAGATGCCTGTGTTATAATGCATTATATACAGTGTAGGCTATATTTAAAATATGTGTATGACTGAGGCATGTACTGTTTATACTAGGTGTTCTGTTCACATGCCCCATGAGGTAGTGAGGAATCTAGTCTGTAAAGTCAGCAGGGTATTTAAAATATACATTCAAATCAATCAAAATATATATATGGAGAGAGAATGACTGGTCAACGAGGGCTCCACTGGTGAAGTCTAAATGCCCTATTCACAGCCACCAGCCTCACTTACTATTAACTAAAGTGGGATGAATGACCTGTCAAATGTAATCCTCCCCCCTATGTGTCTCCCAATTACCTCCGCCACCTGACCCAGTCCGTTAGTTCATCATCAGCTGGTGTCGTAGATTGTTGCCACATGGGAAGGGCTTCAGAAATTAGCAAGTCAAATCCGAGGGGGGTTTTCATTGGCTTATAATGACTGAGATCAGGCTTCCAGGTGCTCATAAGAAAACACAGAACATTATGACACTGGAGGAGGGTGAGTGACCACCAAAATATTAAAACAGTGCATTTATCAGGTAAAAAATGTGATGATGACTCCCAACTGTGAGATTTCCAAAGTAAAAGCCAAGCGTTAAAGCTCTAAAGACCGTGTGTAATATTTTCAGTCATATGGAATACCAGACTGTGGAGCCCAAAACTGACAAAATGAACTGAATACATCAATAAATAATAACATAATTTAAGCAATGTCTGTACAAATAAACACACCATTCAGAATAAATGCAGAATAAAATTTCCAGTGATAGATAAATGAGTAATGAAAATTCACTAGGGTTTGAATTGGGGACTTTCTGTGGAAATTCATCTGGAAGTCGCAGAACTTTGCCTCTAATTTTCCTGCAATTAGTACCAAAATACATGGTTCTTTCCAGGAACCTTTCAAGAAATTATTGAGAAAATAAATAAAGTGTTACTGCTATGTGTAACTTGTATAAAGCATTTGCATATGATAAAACCTGCTACCTTAAAAGGATTCTAGGTTTCAGCTCGACTTACTCACTGTGCAAATGTAATATTTCTGGGTATGCCTCAGTTCCAAACTAGACGCTATATTTATTTGGAAATTATAATTTAAAGTGTGCAATTATGCACAGTATAATGGATATAATGACTCTAACAGACACACATACACACAAGGAAGGAAAGACTGATAGTTTAGATAGATAGAAGGCAGAAGAGCTGCTGAGATGTTGAGCGCTTCACTGAATAGGAAAATTCACACAGTCTGTGTTTTGAATGAAATTCATAAAATCTGCTTCTTATCTTCAAACCCTTCTTTCATATTCTAATGGTTTTAACTGAGTTAGTAAAGATCTGTTTGATCTTCCTCAAACTTTACGCTTCCTTCTTAAAGCCTTTGGGGAAAAGTCTGTTTCCACTCGATGATTATACTTGTTTATCTGTTTTTCCTTTGGGTGGAGGCTTTTAAGACTGAGTACTTAATACTCAAGAAGTAAGTGTAGCTTTTTGCTAAAATGTAGTGTTTCTGTTTATTCCCTAAGTGCAATTAGTTAACACAGAATAATTGAGAGCCACAGAGAAAGTAAGATAGATGTTGATTTCATTTAATTCCTCATATGAACATATCTCATTATTTCCTAAAAAGCCGGGTTGCTTGGTGAAGGGAATTAAGGAATAAAATTGCAAAATAAAGGTGAAAAGACAGTTGGAAATGAAATGAAATGGTGTACCAGCCATATCTATAATTTCAGTGTGAACAAGGGCGAACATCGAACTGTTTTCACTCTCCTTGTCATATTCTTCCTTTGTCTTTATTTCACTGTGAATATTTTCTCCACCCTCCAATACTCAGCCTTTTTCCAGCTCCAGACACCACTTTGATTTCTTTCTCCATTTCTCTCTAATCCTGACCCCTTTTTCCTGCACTCCCTTCCTTCCCCGTCTTACTCTCTCTCTGCACTTCTGTTGCACAGACATGGTGTTTTTCACCAGGTATGAATGTTCCCTCCACATTTTCCCACTGCTCTTCACCGCTGACCCCTCTCACACCACTGGGCCCCGTCAGGATGAAATATTGAACTGGGAGAGCTCCCTCAAGGCATTTGGCAGCCTCACGCTCTGTCCCCCGTCCAGCTGAGACGAAAGATAAAAATGTAACACCGTAACTCCCTTCTGCACCAGGTCCTCCTATAACCTTAAAGTATCACACTCCATTCAGCACCATCGTAGTGTAACATACTAACAGTCAGCTCTTATGGTAATACACCTGGCTGTAATGCAACCACGTACAGTAGGCTATTTAATGTAATTATCTAATTAAAGGTCAATTTTGGCCTCTCTCAGTTTTTCCTCTCCAAAGCTTTTTCATCTGTTATTCTACAAAAATCTAGGGTTTTTTTTTGAATGCTAAATGAAAAAAGAGCAGTCATTTCTAACAATGCTCAGAGTAAAGGTGAGAATCTTTGAAAAATTCATGATCTAATTCAAAAATCATTTCTCATTTCACCTCAGTTTACGCAGTTACAATTTTTTGACTACACTGAGACCTAAGCAGCACTAAAGGTTTGCATGTTAATCTTGGAGATGGGGCTTGTTGGATACATTTCCCCTATTATAGGCTATTGAAAACAAACACGTCTGGATCATCTGTAAAGATGTAGATATAGAAGTAATGACTATGTCACTGTCACTGAGACTGTAGCTGAACAGAAAAAGGAAAGAGTCTCCCCCCCTATTGAAACCCAAACTTCAACAGGAAATCTAAGGAGAAACCTGTTACAGTACACCCACTTTTTTTGAGGTAATCTCTCTGACAAGTGGTAACGATAACAGTTTTGCAGTAGTAGTGTAATGCTGAAGTTGTCAGCACAACAAAATTGAAAAATCACCTTTATGGAATACAAATTATAGTCATTATGGACGTTAAATACTTCATTTGGCTTTTAGCATGTAGCTTATCTTAAGCTTTGGAAAAGTACAAAGTCAGAACTATAAAAGTCATGCATATAAAGCACCATCTGTTAGTGCAGCGAAACTCAAGCGGATGTAGTTCGATCGTGTTTTTGCAAAATTCCCTCACTGGCTAATTTCTAATCCATCATTCTATCAGACTGCTTCAGCTACACCCATAGGATGGAGAGGAGCGTCTCACTCATGACAGGGTTCAATGAAAACTAAGATTAAACGATTTATCTTCTCATAATATTCCACCATGAATATCAAACAAGGCTGATACCGTGGTAATGAGAGAGGAGCCCGAGGAGCATGGCCATCTATTGGATTTCCAAAATCAATGCTCTTGGATAGAAAAATGCATGAGCCACCTGCAAACACTGAATCTTAACAATGCACCGAACGTGAAGCATTCCCTGTAACTTTCCTTTAGGCCCTGTGGGGCTTCAAGTTTCTAATCCTGCTTTCACTGATGTAGGTATTCTTTAGCTCCACTTAATGGAGGGAAAGTTTGCAGAGCCAGCATTCTCTTTATCAACGCTCTGTGCTTCTCTTATACATATTTACACATATTATCTACTACAGTAAAGCCTTGCACTGTTAAATATGGACTACTTCCACTCACGATTTGTGCTTGGGGGGTCTACCTTGTGGTTATGTGCTCTTCTCAAACTGCAACACAGTGACAGCTGTTGCATTTTCCCCACATAGATTTTCCTAGGCAAAGCAGGAATTCAAACCACGAACTTTCAGCCCAGTCTCTTCAACGCCGAGGTGACTGCCATCATCTTACGAGGGCTTTGCGGCATGAATGATTTACGGCTGACCCTTGTTTGAGTTCTCTTGGCACACTGGGGACACATTTATGTAAGCTCACAAAGAGAAAAACACTGCTTATGAGAAAAATACATGTGAGAAGGCTTTACAGAGGGGAGGTATCACTGCAGACAGGGTGTGTCCAAAGACTTCACACCACTGGCAGGCGGCTGAGGAAACCCCAGGCCTCCTCATCAAAATGATGATTTAGTCCTGGGAGTCTGTCACTCTCATAAATCCCAGAGTCAACCTTGTCTCTGTGCAAAAAGACACCGTTGAACTCTCCCTCTGGGACTGGTGTGCTTTTCATTATGGGAACAATGGTGATACAGGTGCAAAGTGCTTGCACTTGTACGCCAGCTGTTTCTGCTTTGACAGTGAAACATGGTACAGTGCGAGGCTTAACGCACGCACACAAAGTGCAGGAGATTACTGATGGGCGGATGTCAGAGATGGAGCATGTTCAGCCCTTGGAAATTCAGAGACAGCTGTCTTTAAGGGTAATAGCACTCCATTTACCAATGTGCATATGTTTGCAATGTGCAGAATGTTAAAGTTTTATTGGTATAAACATTTCTCAGAGGCAATCTCTGGTTGAGTTAAACCTCAGTGGGCAAAGACAAACCACAAGTTTTCTGGCTGAGTAACATCAGACTCAGGTCTCCAGTGAGACAGGCTGTTGACGTGAAAGAGGAAGAGGATGATGCTATTAAGCCGGCTGATACAATTTAACCGGGCTGGATAAAGTAATTCAGGTTATCTGATGAACTTCCAAATACAGAATTTCCAGATTTAACCCAGCCGTACGAGTCATTTAGGTCAGCAAAGCAGTGTTGACTCATGACTCTCTGTCAACGGCTGCATGTGAGTTATGAGCTGTTAAACCAAAACTGATGTTCCCATCTCTGGTTGCTTCATTTAAATACTTTTTAGAAGCTTGAATAGTCAATGCTATCTAGTATTTTTCTAAAAAGATTTTGGAAACAGCATATTGATTTGTGCACAAAAAAAACTTGTGGTGCAGAAATATGGAGCCCCAACGTGTTCAGTATTTCAGTTCAGTATCTTAAAGTCAAATAATTATCATAATTACAACTCATTATCATCATTCTTGTTCTCTTAACAGAGCTTATTGGAGTTCATTTTCATTTAATTATATTTCAAAATGCCTTTTTTCAAAACAGCTTTTATTTGTCAAGAGCATTTTCCCCCAGTGACACTCGTGTCAAGGGGTATGACACAAGTTCATGTCCCTTTTAGTTTCATAATATAATGGGATGTGAAGACACTGGCAGCCTCAGCCAGGTTGCTCAGAGTCGAGCAGACTCAGTTTTAACAGTATATTATCTTTCAGCTGTTTAGGGCATCTTATTCCCTAGCTTAAGAATCAAAGAGGCTTTTCTTAAATCATTTAGTATAATGTAATATCTGAAAAACGTTCTCTTCTTTTTAACTGATCATAGGATGCAGGAGAACCTGCATCAGGTGTTTTCAGTCGTGCAGCTATTTTGGAGAGTGTAACCATATTCTTCCTCCTACTTCTGCACTGCTGCCTGTTTGGTGTTAAGGTCTGGTTGGATGCTCTGTGCCTTATTCAGCATGTTTGGGTTTGTTTCCTTTTAATTGAAGCACAGCATGTTTATAACAAAAGACAGATTTAAGATATATCTGATAGTAAAGTGTAATCCAGTCTAATTTAATTGAATCTATTTTAATTGCATCTTCTAAACAGCGGAGTAACCACATTGATATGCAATAATGGGCATCTCCACCTCAACTAAGCTTCGTCAGCATCGTGATAATCTGTTCAACATCTGTGGTCTTGCATGCAACAACTGAAAAGACAGTATTTTTAACAGACTGGTTTTTCGGGCAACTTTTTTCCAGCAGATCAGTTTTAAATGAACTAATCGCACAATGAAGTGACAGTCTAAATGATCCTCAAACCTTGTACCATCAAGGTCCAACACTTTTGTTGTTTTTGTGGTTTGTTGTTTACAATAATCCAGTGAGTTTTTGTGACCGCAGTTCTCTCACAAACCTAGATCTAAATCTAAAACACTCTGCTGCTTCTTAACTGCTACATACCTTCTTGAGTTTTCAAATTGAGTAGTATTCCCTGTTTTAAGATGACCAGATGGGCAGTAAAAGCTGACATATTTTTGTAATCGCCTCAAAGAACCCCAAACACATGGCAACACCATCAAATAAGCAAAAACATATTGCTCCAGTCTTCCATTTCTTTCTTACATCCAAGCTTCTGATGTGCAGGGAGTGCACAGGAACACAGGAGGGAAACAAATATACATCACTGTCCTTCGATTCAAACTCCTGTGTTCATCAATTATCACACTGTGGTTGACATTTCACTGAATTTAAACACCCAGAGGAGCTTTGAGAGTTGTCAGCCTGACTGCAGTGTACAGTAGCAGCAGGTTACTCAGACAAGGAGGAGACACTGGACTACAGCATCAGTGCAGCTTCGCCTGGAAAGCTGGCACTAAGCACCTCCATAAAAAATCATCTTGAGCTCCCCACTATTATCTCTGCATTCCACGGGAGAGAGAGCGGCGAGCTGGCAGCTATCCAGAAAGTGAAATATTATCGTGGGAGAACACATCAAGACGAGCTCCGCCAACATAAAGCTTCCACTCAGTTCAGGGGGTTAAAAAGCCCCAGAGCACGGGCTAAATGATAAGGGCCGCTGCGCTGCGCATTAGACAGATATGCACTCCACTCCAGCAGGTGTGACTCGCTGGAAGGAAGGCGGCTGGCACTGTGGTGGTCCCACTCGCTCTCTAGCTTTGATCATTCCCCGTTGTTTTGTGTGCTTGCATGCTTCCCCCGGGAATAAAATTTATAGAGTCCATTAGATGTTTATGGGACATGTGTAAATCAAATGAGAGTCTGCACAACAGCCACAGCTCACCCTTTGTTCTTTTCATTTTTATCATCATACAGAGCATGCCTTGAGCAATCATTTGTCATTTGAAAGTCAACAATAAAAAAATTTGAAAGGGTAAAGCTATATAGGGGAAAGAACTGCTGGTTCCATGAGTATTTTTTTGAAGAATTTCTTTTAATGATATCCTCAATTAAACACAGGAGTTACTTAATTTACAATAGTGTATTTAGATTAGATTAGACTTTATTATCAGATTTATCTTCAAGTTTGTCACAGTTTGTGTCACAAGTCAAGCAGAAAAACCACTGAACAACAATTAAAGCAACTACACCAGTACTGATTAGCATCAGCCCACATCACTGTGGAGAAGAAGCCAGTCAGTGGAGTGAATCAGAGCTGCAGTAAATTCTGAATGCTTTGTTATTACAATTGGGAACGAAACACCTTGTCATCGTAGCTGAATTTGACCCAAAAGCATGTGACTGCAACCTGCGTGTTCTGCAAGGTAAAATGATTTTGTCAATGAAGTCTGGTAAGGATACATAACATTTTTTCTGGTCAGACTAAAAAGATCTCGATCTTTAATAAAAAGGTCTGTCTCTGTAGGAATGTTATCCATAATGTTGTAACAACAATCTTAGCCTGTCATTGGCAAAAACAAGCACTTGACAAGATACATTTTGACGTGGCACATTGGATTACATTGTATGTATATACTCAATGGCATGTTGTTCCTGCTCAATACTGCACAGATTCCAAAGATTTTGGCCCTGTCAATCAGTTGCACCCAAAAATATGAGAAAATGAGGGTCAAATATACAAGATTTATCCTTTAGGTGTCATGTCCTGTGCAAACTGCAAAAGTAGCCGATAATCAGACTGAACTGGCATTTTGTTTTACTTCATTAATTCAGCCTGACGTTGTGCTTATGTGAGCCAACGTCTGTTTCAAGAGGATTTGTCTTGTTTTGTTTCGTTCTAACCAAGCTTATTTCATTTTAAGTCGACACAGAGGCTGTAGCACTGGTTGCTGGGAGCAGCTGAGAAATATGGCAATTAAAGAGCTGTTATTTCTGTAAGTTGACGTACAACTACCTGTACAGCTGCATCAATCTCATGAGTTGCTATTATTGTGGCCATTTTTATTTCGCTATTTTTCATGGATATAGCTGTGTAGCTAGCTTGCTATTTGGTAGATGATGTCCCCAAAGATACTATTGTCTCTATAGCAAACAGCAGTGAATGTGCACACCAGACTAAGCAGAATTGTTGAACCCTTAAAGCACAAAAGAACTCCTCTGACTTTGTTACTCACTGTGTTATGTGCTTTGTCAAAGAGCACATTTCCATTACAGCCACTGATGCTAACATTGACTTAGCAAGGGTGGGTACACATTGAAATGGACTGTGATGCTGTCCTAAGTGCAGACTGAGACCTGTGTGTCACTGCTGCTGCAGGACTACAAAGCAATTTCCCAGCGTGCAGATCTGCACACAGAATCAATAAATCACATTCCTGATTACTCTGCAGGGGGAAATGGAGTTTGTATTGTTTCTTCAAGACAAATGTAAGCTCCAGGCAAGACAGATCTTATTTTCAGGGCCAAAGAAAGACAAACCAAACACACACACATACACACCTCCTTCGCTCGGCCATCCACTCTGTTACACTGAAAACTACTTTTCCCGCCTTTCACTTTTCTCTTTCATTACACTCTAAAACTCACCCATTCCTATAGAACTCTCCCTCCTCTTTTCCCCTCTTTTCTTCTCTGGTTTGCTCCATTTCTTTCAAGGTGGCAATTTCAATAACTCCTCTGCGATTGAATCAATTGAAAGTTGCAGAGCAATTCCAAAAGTTCCTCACTCAGTTACTTTGCAGTGAGGAGGCCAGTTCTCGGTAGGAGAAACAATGCACCATCCTCAACACATCCATGTGTCTAATTTTGGTAATAAGTTTCCACGATTTCACATTCCTGAAATCTGAACTCACCCAACAGCCTTAAGAGGATGCAATGAAATGTGACATGTTCATCATTGTTATCGCCCTCATTGTAGCTGCTCTAAAGCCAGAGTCTGACCCCGGAGTGCAACAATCCAGACTCTGACTCTCTCCAGTGATTATATGAAAACAGATAAGGAACATTGTACTGGACAAAGCCAGAAATTTTGATTACACCAGATACGTTTTGATTAATTTCATCTAGATATGTCATTAGTATATTTATCTACAGGACAAGCAAAGGTGCTGCCAAATGGACCAGACTTTTATATAAACAAAAAGAGGTCAGGGTGTGGACGAAATCCTCTATAATATAGTGTAATGACTGGAGTGTCAATTACAAAGCCAAGCATATGTCATGGAGGTTTTCAGGTAATGGGCAATGTAATCTAAATGAGAGACTTTAATTTTGTTTTGATTTTGGACAGAGGTATGTACACAGATATAAATCAGATTTTGCCCATCAATCAACTTGGATCACATGGATGAAAATAATTCATTATCATTGACCTGATACAACCATATACTGTATTTGAAAGGAGTTGCGACCATACGGTATCACTGGAAACAGTATTATAATATTGTGGTAGTTTGTAATAGTGAGATTAGATAAATATAGATAAAAAGAAAACAATATTAACAAGAAACCTGAGCACAATAAAACAACACTTGCATAGAAATACAATAAACTAGATCAACACATTGATTTAAAAAAAAAAAAAAAACACTCTCGTTTAAATCAATCAGCAACTCTTGGAAGTCGACCTGTTCACCATCTGGGAATAAAAACATGCCAACAACAAGACAGCATGTTCCTAATCCTCCTCTCCGCCCTGCTCTGAACTACATCACCTTGTTTGTCTGAAAGCTCCTTTTGAACTGGAGCCTCCAGAAAGACCTTTTTACACCCTTGTGTTTCTGTGCACACGCAGTTACATGTATTAAGTCCTTTTTTTCATGTCTTGAAGCCAAATCTTTCTGTTACAGTTCCATGTGTTACAGTTCCCCTCCACTGGTGGGGAGTGTGGGGTCGGGGGAGGGGGGGGGAGAGAAAACAAGCATCTTTTCTTTCCCTTCAGCTAAGGACTTCCTGATTGTGTCAGTCACTCAACCCAGAACAAGATTGCGCAAAGGCTCAACAAGAGACTTTGGTATTAGTGCAATTTCATGCAGGTGCGGACACGCACATGCTTTCTCTATTTCCTTTTTTTTTTGGTAGTACATATGAAAAATACATCCAATAATATGACTGTTTCTAGGATGAAGTGTGTTCTTGCTGCTGTAGTGCGTTAATGGAAGAACTGTCATCATCATCTATAGGATCATTTGGCTTCTTTTTTTGAATAAGGGAGCATAAATGTTTATTGAGCCCTGGAGTCACGTAAGCAAATCTGACCTCATCGTGGCAGATAGAAAAGCGTGTGTGTGCTTTCAGTGGGAGTGCAGATGGAAACTAGCTTCAGCTTGATCTGTAAATCACGTCTGCTGCACTCTATGGAACAGCTGTTTGGTTTCTGTGCACAATTATAATCAGATCTGCATCTTCTAATAAAACTGCTCGAGTAAAGCCATATCGCTCACGTTTTAGTTATGGAGAAAGTTATTCAAATACTTTACTTCAGAGCATATTTTTGCATTTCCATTTGTGCAGCTTTATACGCAAACATTTCACTGATACACATTGTTCCTCTACTCCATATTTTGCATTACATTTTGTTTCTTTTTCATCTTTCCTGTCCTTCCTTCTGTCCTTCATACATACATACTACTTTCTCCAGTCTGTCCCTGTTTGTGTCCTTACTGACCTCATCTCTTATTTCCTTCTTTTAGTCCTTATTTCCTTCCATCTAAACTCATTTCCTTCCCTCTCCAACTGATCTTAAAGCAAAAAGGAAAGAAAGCTCTGCACAAGGAGTACTTTTACTTAAGATGCCTGAGTACGATTTACTGCCAACACTTGCTTGTTTCTAATCTAGTTTTTTCCTCTGTGGCACTGATTTGATATTTCAGTTCTTCCAGCACTGTTTATATGATTGGTAAAACATCTTTTCCCACCCAGCAAGCCACCCGCTGTGTGACACAGAAAAACCTGCGATCAGACCTAGAAGCTGGCAAGCAGGCTCCTTTGTTGCACCACTGAAACCAAACTGCCACTGGTGTCGAAAGCACTGCAAAAAGGGCTTGTGTAGGCAGCACAACAGTATGTAGAACAGTGACTCATGTATGAACTCTTTTCTGGTATCAACTCCTTTTACAACTGCACTGCATTCTGCTGGTGATTAGGAAATCAGGGGCTCAGAAGAAAGTTTGAGATAATACGTGACAAAAAAGGGAGACAGAGAGAAAGGTGAAGGGTTGAGAGAGTGAGAGTGTTGTGCACAGCACAGACCGAGAGGTGATTACTTTGTGTTCATCTAGTATCAGCTTTCCACCATTTGGAGGCTTCCCAGTGTATTACTTATTATCTGCAGACAAGTCTGTTAAATGCAGATTAGACGGGGTGAGGAAAGGGAAGCAGTATTCCTGAACTTTCTCATGAAAGTCTCCTTGCAGAAACAATCTGTCTTCCCATGGGTTATCTCGGTTTTTCACCGTGATGTCCCTGCTTTTTTTCCCCCTTCATGTGTGTGTTTTTTCTCACTCTTATCCAGCTGTGCTCAATATTTCAGCCTCCCTTTCCAGCAGATTTTAAATTGAGCTATCTCTGTAATTCAAAAGGAGACACTGAAAAAAACAAAAACCTTTTAGGCTTTTATCTGTCAGGGTTTTTCTTTTTTCGAGGAGTCATCATATTTTTTGATGACCTCGCTGATTCGATATGCGCGTGGCCACATATTTCCTCATAATTACTCTCTGCTTTAAAAAAGAAAATCAATAGATCCATACCATTGTACACAGGAGTCCTGGTACAGTAAGTGCACATCGGGTGAGTGCTCCATTTAAAAGGTAGCGCCTCACTGGTTGCAAATCCAATAAGGTCTGTGTAGCCACATGCTACCGTTGCATTTCAGAAAGCTGTTTACACCAGTTACCGATAGTGGAGAAATGGCCAATTAAAGAGTTTGTCTCTGAAAAAAGACACCCCTGCTTTTTAAAAATGAGCTCTTCAGGAATTATTTCGAATTTAAAAACATGATTGAACCTGTTTCCAGCATCAAAATAACAAGAAATATATAGTATACCTAAAATATACTGACATATAGAAAGTAAAACGGCAATACTGTAGACTGGGAGGGGATCAAAGTCATCGAGCAGGAGTCAGTGCACAGCCAGAGAAAGATTGAAGGCGACATTCAACCCAAGTCAAGTCAAGTCAGTGTCAGTGTTGATATATTCCAATGTTACAAATCACAAATTTGCCTAAGGGAGCTTTACAATCTGTACAGCTTGTGACACCCTCTGTCTGTGTACCCCTGAATCACATTCAAATTTACAGAGCATCCCTGTCTCTTGGAAACTTCCTTTACTCAATACTGATGTGTTTTTATAATTACATTGCGACGGGAAACATAATTGCAGCCTGGATTATGTTCACAGGCAGAGTTTTATCGAGTGTGAGAAGTGCTACATTTTTGTACCACAGGCAACTCGTAGGGGAGGCGTTCAGGGTGGCTTCTTGATGAACAAAACGCAGAACTTGTCACCGGGAGACCCACATGTGGTTAGCTTTAGGCACAACAGAAGCACTTTGGTTACAGATCAGGGAAAGATCAGGGTTTGGGTTAATTGTTAACAAAGTAAACACATTGTGTCATGTTTCAAGTGAGTGCTGAGTTTTTACTGTATTAAACCAAGACCATGACTGTTCCCTAACATTAACCAAGTGTTATCAGTGGCTTAACATAACCATAAAAAAGTTTTATGATGCTGCAGTTGCTATGAGAGAAAGCTGTTTTGGTTTTCAATTAGTGTGCCAATTACCATTTCGATTTCAAGTGAATAACTGTAACTTGGTCCTAATTACTAAGAAAACAGGAATGTCATTGAAAGAAAAGCATTGTCATTTTAAATCCAAGTAAATATTTTTGGAAACTCTATTTTCCATGCATGTTGAACTGTCTGCTCTTCTGTGGACAAATTTCAAATTTTTGCATGTCAGGCTAACCTGCAGCTGTGCATTGACTCTAGGTTACACAAGCATTTAATTGGATTTAGATAATTACAAGTGTAAACAACTCAACACTGTCTCTATTTTCCCTATAATTAGTACCAAATTACAGACCTGCTTTGCCAAATTATTTACATTGCTTTGGCAGCATTTCTGCGTAAAAGATACACTATTGCAGCCGTTAGTGTGAAAAAAGGTGGTCTACATTTTGTCATGTTTTAGACAGAGCTATTCTGTACAACTGCTAGACGATAGTTTTCAGGCCTTCTCTGTGGTAAACTATGTTTCTGTGTTTGAGTTAAAAAAGAAAACAGATGTGAACGTTAACAAGGAGATGAGTTGTACTCGGCAGCAAAATTCCTCAAAGAGAAATAACCTGCTCTCAGTTTATGAGTTTTTGGTCTTACAGCCTAAAGACGGAGCTGTCAGTAAATCACCAAGACAAAGTTGAATATGCAGCCTATCTGCAGACTTAATTCATTACATCACAGTAATCACACATTTCACCATCAATGCTTCTCTGCATTTTTGCATTACAAAGAGAGAAATTACATGTTTTCAACAATAGAAATAAAGTTGTCAGAGACCAACTCACACAGAGTAAATGTCTGCATTACAAAACATGCACTTCTTCCACAGATAGAATCACTCCTCTTTAGTAGAGTGTCAACACCATTAAATGTATTCCTTTTATGTTCAAAGTCTTGCACTAAAGCTTTAAAAACATCATCTTAATGAGATGTTTCATGGGCAATTTTAAGAGATATGCGTGAACTTGGCCAAATGAGGATGAGTAAGGTTTGGACATTGCTGAGGCAAAGGTAAAAGCTGCTTGTTTTTAGCTTCTAGGCAATAATAACAGCTTTAAAAAAAAAAAACAAAAAAAAAAAACATCTCCTTATACAGAGATCAGATGCAGGGATATGGTGGAGGAAAAGCAAAAACAAACAAAAAGCAAAATCAGTCTTCTCTTCAACTTAGAACACTAGAATCCTTCAGAATAACCTTAGTAAGGGTCAAACAGCATCAGAGCCAGCGAGCAGCACAATAAGATTATGATAAAGATGAGACTGACGCGTGTTGAATCCTGGGGAAGAGGCTGACCGCTGAGGCTGTATCCAATGGAAACGGGAGAAACTGCTTCATGCCCAGTGAGGTCTGGACGGCAGGCAGGGTGGGACGCACCAGGGCAGGCATGAGGCCATTTTGACATGTGTTACCTGTGGGAGGGAGAGCAAAGGCAACATGTTGAACTGCAGACAGCAACAGGGACAGAAACTCGAGCCAAAACCTTCCAGTTTACATCCAAGTGAACCTTCAGAGTGTGTGTGTTTAGTCTGTGTTGCATCTTATTTGTGTTAAGTGTTTATTTAACTATTAGGGCTTGAAGAACCAAGGCCACTGAGGCAGACATTCCTTACTGTGGTTCCAGAGCTTATGGTGCAAGTTGATTTGATTTAAATTAATGCAGGAGTAAAAATATTTTTTGGCAGTTTGTAGAGTAGGTTGTAACTCATCTCGCGCACGGAAATCCCCCAGATCTCCAATTTGTGTGGTTTGAATACTTTAACTCTGGAAAAAAACTTGAATCATACCTTTGGGGGAATTTCATGGTCCACTTACAACATTTTTTGGAACATTGACACACACATCAGCTGATTTAGACTGGTGCAATGTGGTTGAAAGCTGCAAAACAGCAAGTAAGTGGACCTTCAGCTGAGATTGTTTTATCATTAGGGGCATACCAATTCTGAATCTGAGACCAAAAACTGTGATGCAATCATCCACAATATCATTTCCTGATACAGAAAGATGCAACCATGATACACTCTTCACCCCTACCCTTCCAAACCCTCCAACCCCCAGCCTGCTAC